>NC_069503.1:1053590829-1053763329 GCF_027579735.1 Bombina bombina
TTGGGGCCCGGTTTTCCTCTCAGCGTGCAGTGAATGTCAGAGGGATGTGAGGAGAGTATTGCCTATTTGAATTCAATGATCTCCTTCTACGGGGTCTATTTCATGGGTTCTCTGTTATCGGTCGTAGAGATTCATCTCTTACCTCCCTTTTCAGATCGACGATATACTCTTATATATATACCATTACCTCTGCTGATTTTCGTTTCAGTACTGGTTTGGCTTTCTACAAACATGTAGATGAGTGTCCTGGGGTAAGTAAGTCTTATTTTCTGTGACACTCTAAAACTATGGTTGGGCACTTTTTTATAAAGTTCTAAATATATGTATTCAAACATTTATTTGCCTTGACTCAGGATGTTCAACATTCCTTTTTTTCAGACAGTCAGTTTCATATTTGGGATAATGCATTTGAATCAATCATTTTTTCTTACCTTAAAAAATTTGACTTTTTCCCTGTGGGCTGTTAGGCTCGCGGGGGCTGAAAATGCTTCATTTTATTGCGTCATTCTTGGCGCAGACTTTTTTGGCGCAAAAAATCTTTTCTGTTTCCGGCGTCATACGTGTCGCCGGAAGTTGCGTCATTTTTTTGACGTTCTTTTGCGCCAAAAATGTCGGCGTTACGGATGTGGCGTCATTTTTGGCGCCAAAAGCATTTAGGCGCCAAATAATGTGGGCGTCTTATTTGGCGCTAAAAAAATATGGGCGTCGCTTTTGTCTCCACATTATTTAAGTCTCATTATTTATTGCTTCTGGTTGCTAGAAGCTTGTTCACTGGCATTTTTTTCCCATTCCTGAAACTGTCATTTAAGGAATTTGATCAATTTTGCTTTATATGTTGTTTTTTCTATTACTTATTGCAAGATGTTCCACGTTGCAACTGAGTCAGAAGATACTTCAGGAAAATCACTGCCCGGTGCTGGAGCTACCAAGCTAAGTGTATCTGCTATAAATTTTTGGTATCTGTTTCTCCAGCTGTTGTTTGTATTGCATGTCATGACAAACTTATTAATGCAGATAAAATTTCCTTTAGTACTGTTACATTACCTGTTGCTGTTTCGTCAACATCTAATTTTCAGAGTGTTCCTGATAAACATAAGAGATTTTATTTTTTAAATCCATTAAGAAGGCTATGTCTGTTATTTCTCCTTCTAGTTTACATAAAAGTCTTTTAAAACTTCTCTTTTTTCAGATGAATTTTTAAATGAACATCATCATTCTGATACTGATAATGGTTCTTCTGGTTCAGAGGTTTCTGTCTCAGAGGTTGATGCTGATAAATCTTTGTATTTGTTCAAGATGGAATTTATTCGTTCTTTATTTAAAGAAGTATTAATTTCTTTAGAAATAGAGGATTCTGGTCCTCTTGATACTAAATCTAAACGTTTAAATAAGGTTTTTAAATCTCCTGTAGTTATTCCAGAAGTGTTTAATCTCCCTGATGCTATTTCTGAAGTAATTTCCAGGGAATGGAATAATTTGGGTAATTCTTTTACTCCTTCTAAACGTTTAAGCAATTATATCCTGTGCCATCTGACAGATTAGAGTTTTTTGGGACAAAATCCCTAAGGTTATGGGGCTGTCTCTACTCCTGCTAAATGTACTACTATTCCTACGGCAGATAGTACTTCATTTAAGGATCCTTTAGATAGGAAAATTGAATCCTTTCTAAGAAAAGCTTACTTATGTTCAGGTAATCTTCTTAGACCTGCTATATTTTTAGCGGATGTTGCTGCAGCTTCAACTTTTTGGTTAGAAGCTTTAGCGCAACAAGTAACAGATCATAATTTTATAGCATTATTATTATTCTATAACATGCTAATAATTTTATTGGTGATACCATCTTTTGATATCATTAGAGTTGATGTCAGGTATATGTCTCTAGCTATTTTAGCTAGAAAAGCTTTATGGATTAAACTTGGAATGCTGATATGTCTTCTAAGTCAACTTTGCTTTCCCTTTCTTTCCAGGGTAATAAATTATTATCTCAACTGTTTCTGGAAGGAGGGGAACTTTTTTACCAAAGAATAAAAAATCTAAGGTAAATTTAGGTCTAATAATCATTTTCGTTCCTTTCCTCACAACAAGGAACAAAAGCCTGATCCTTCATCCTCAGGAGCGGTATCAGTTTGGAAACTATTTCCAGTTTGGAATATATCCAAGCCTTATAGAAACCTATAGCCAGCTCCTAAGTACCCATGAAGGTGCGGCCCTTATTCCAGCTCAGCTGGTATGGGGCAGATTACGTTTTCTTCAAAGAAATTTGGATCAATTCCGTTCTCAATCTCTGGTTTCAGAACATTGTTTCAGAAAGGTACAGAATTGGCTTCAAGTTAAGGCCTCCTGCTAAGAGATTTTTTTCTTTCCCGTGTCCCAGTTAACACAGCAAAGGCTCAGCATTTCTGAAATGTGTTTCAGATCTAGAGTTGGCTGGAGTAATTATGCCAGTTCCAGTTCTGGAACAGGGGCTGGGGTTTTATTTTATCTCTTCATTGTACCAAAGAAGGTCAATTCCTTCAGACCAGTTCCGGATCTATCAATATTGAATCGTTATGTAAGGATACCAACATTCAAGATGGTTACTGTAGGACTATCCTGCCTTTTGTTTAGCAAGGGCATTATATGTCTACAATAGATTTACAGGATGTGTATCTGCATATTCCGATTCATCCAGATCACTTTTAGTGTCTGAGATTCTCTTTTTAGACAAGCATTACCAGTTTTGTGGCTCTACCGTTTGGCCTAGCCTCAGTTCCAAGAATTTTTTCAAAGGTTCTCGGTGCCCTTCTTTCTGTAATCAGAGAACAGGGTTTTGGTATTTCCTTATTTGGACGATATCTTGGTACTTGCTCAGTCTTCTCATTTTCGAAGAATCTCATACGAATCGACTTGTGTTGTTTCTTCAAGTTCATGGTTGGAGGATCAATTTACCAATCAGTTCATTGATTCCTCAGGCAAGGGTAACCTTTTTAGGTTTCTAGATAGATTCAGTGTCTATGACTCTGTCCTTGTCAGACAAGAGAAGTTTAACATTGATATCAGCTTGTCAAAACCTTCAGTCACAATCATTCCCTTTGGTAGCCTTATGCATGGAAATTTTAGGTCTTAGGACTGCCGCATCAGATGCGATCTCCTTTGCTCGTTTTCACATGCGACCTCTTCAGCTCTGTATGCTGAACCAATGGTGCAGGGATTACTCAAAGATATCTCAATTAATATCTTTAAACCGATTATACAACACTCTCTGACATGGTGGACAGATCACCATTGTTTAGTTCAGGGGGCTTCTTTGTTCTTCCGACCTGGACTATAATCTCAACAGATGCAAGTCTTACAGGTTGGGGAGCTGTGTGGGGGTATCTGACGGCACAAGGGGTTTGGGAATCTCAGGAGGTGAGATTTCCGATCAATATTTTGGAACTCCGTGCAATTTTCAGAGCTCTTCAGTCTTGGCCTCTTCTGAAGAGAGAGTTGTTCATTTGTTTTCAGATAGACAATGTCACAACTGTGGCATACATCAATCATCAAGGAGGGACTCACAGTCCTCTGGCTATGAAAGAAGTATCTCGAATTTTGGTTTGGGCGGAATCCAGCTCCTGTCTAATCTCTGCGGTTCATATCCCAGGTATGGACAATTGGAAAGCGGATTATCTCAGTCGCCAAACGTTGCACCTGGGCGAATGGTCTCTTCACCCAGAGGTATTTCCTCAGATTGTTCAAATGTGGGAACTCCCAGAAATAGATCTGATGGCTTCTCATCTAAACAAGAAACTTCCCTGGTATCTGTCCGGTTCCCGGGATCCTCGGGTGGAGGCAGTGGATGCATTATCTCTTCCTTACAAGTGTCATCCTGCCTATATCTTTCCGCCTCTAGTTCTTCTTCCAAGGGTATTCTCCAATATTCTAAAGGAATGCTCGTTTGTCCTGCTGGTAGCTCCAGCATGGCCTCACAGGTTTTGGTATGCGGATCTTGTCCGGATGGCCTCTTGCCAGCTGTGGACTCTTCCGTTAAGACCAGTCTTTCTGTCTCAAGGTTCTTTTTTCCATCAGGATCTCAAAACCTTAATTTTAAGGTATGGAGTTTGAACGCTTGATTCTTGGTCAAAGAGGTTTCTCTGACTCTGTGATTGATACTATGTGACAGGCTCGTAAATCTGTATCTAGAGAGATATATTATAGAGTCTGGAAGACTTATATTTCTTAGTGTCTTTCTCATCTTTTTTCTTGGCATTCTTTTTGAATACCGAGAATTTTACAGTTTCTTCAGGATGGTTTAGATAAAGGTTTGTCCGCAAGTTCCTTGAAAGACAAATCTCTGCTCTTTCTGTTCTTTTTCACAGAAGGATTGCTAATCTTCCGGATATTCATTGTTTTGTACAACCTTTGGTTCGTATAAAACATGTCATTAAGTCAATTTCTCCTCCTTGGAGTTTGAATTTGGTTCTGGGGGCTCTTCAAGCTCCTCCTTTTGAACCCATGCATTCTTTGGTCGTTATATTACTTTCTTGGAAAGTTTTGTTTCTTTTGGCCATCTCTTCTGCCAGAAGAGTCTCTGAATTATCTACTCTTTTTTGTGAGTCTCCTTTTCTGATTTTGCATCAGGATAAGGCGGTGCTGCGAACTTCTTTTGAATTTTTTACCTAAGGTTGTGAATTCTAACAACATTAGTAGAGAAATTGTGGTTCCTTCATTATGTCCTAATCCTATGAATTCTAAGGAGAAATCATTGCATTCTTTGGATGCTGTTAGAGCTTTGTAATATTATGTTGAAGCTACTAAGTCTTTCCGAAAGACTTCTAGTCTATTTGTCATCTTTTCCGGTTCTAGAAAAGGCCAGAAAGCTTCTGCCATTTCTTTGGCATCTTGGTTGAAATCTTTATTTCATCATGCCTATGTTGAGTCGGGTAACACTCCGCTTCAAAGGATTACAGCTCATTCTACTAGGTCAGTTTCTACTTCCTGGGCGTTTAGGAATGAAGCTTCGGTTGATCAGATTTGCAAAGCAGCAACTTGGTCCTCTTTGCATACTTTTACTAAATTCTACCATTTTGATGTGTTTTCTTCTTCTGAAGCAGTTTTTGGTAGAAACGTACTCCAGGCAGTGGTTTCAGTTTGAATCTTCTGCTTATGTTTTTTCATTAAAATTTTATTCTGGGTGTGGATTATTTTCAGCAGGAATTGGCTGTCTTTATTTTATCCCTCCCTCTCTAGTGACTCTTGCGTGGAAAGATCCACATCTTGGGTAATCATTATCCCATCACTAGCTCATGGACTCTTGCTAATTACATGAAAGAAAACATAATTTATGTAAGAACATAGACCTGATAAATTCATTTCTTTCATATTAGCAAGAGTCCATGAGGCCCGCCCTTTTTTGTGGTGGTTTTGATTTTTTTGTATAAAGCACAATTATTCCAATTCCTTATTTTATATGCTTTCGCACTTTTTTCTTATCACCCCACTTCTTGGCTATTCGTTAAACTGAATTGTGGGTGTGGTGAGGGGTGTATTTATAGGCATTTTAAGGTTTGGGAAACTTTGCCCCTCCTGGTAGGAATGTATATCCCATACGTCACTAGCTCATGGACTCTTGCTAATATGAAAGAAATGAATTTATCAGGTAAGTTCTTACATAAATTATGTTTTTTTTTCTAACACCCCACACCGCTAACTTTAGCCCCCAAAAACTGCTAAGTGCAGTTACTTTATTAAAAAATAAACAGCTAGATTACGAGTTTTTGTCGGTAAGGCTTGCGGTGCTAACGAGCCTTTATTTCTCACCGCTCACTTAAGACAACGCTGGTATTACAGGTTTTTCCAACCCTGGCGTTATCCTCTAAAAAGTGAGCGGAGAGCAAAATTTAGCTCCAAATCTCACCTCAATACCAGCGCTACTTAAGTCAGCGGTGAGCTGGCTAAACGTGCTCGTGCACGATTTCCCCATAGGAAACAATGGGGCTGAGCCGGCTGAAAAAAAACCTAACACCTGCAAAAAAGCAGCGTTCAGCTCCTAACACAGCCCCATTGTTTCCTATGGGGAAAGTAAATTTATGTCTACACCTAACACCCTAACATGAATCCCGAGTCTAAACACCCCTAATATTACCCTTATTAAGCCCTAATCTGCCACCCCCGACATCGCCGACACCTGCATTATATTATTAACCCCTAATCTGCTGCTCCGGACACTGCTGCCACCTACATTATACTTATGCCCCCAAAATACAGTGTAATATATAGTACTTTATTAAAAAATAACAATAGTAGAATCATTCATCTAGATTACGAGTCTTGCGTTAGCCTTAAAAAGCAGAGTCTTTTTTTTCCGCGACTCAAGCATACTGCAAATCCCTTTACGTCAATTGCGTATCCTATCTTTTTAATGGTATTTTCCTAATGCCGGTATTACGAGTCTTGGAGAAAGTGAGTGGTACAGCCTCTCCTGTCAAGACTCCTACCGCATTTAAAAGTCAGTAGTTAAGAGTTTTATGGGCTAACGCCGTAGCATAAAACTCTTAACTAAAGTGCTAAAAAGTACACTAACACCCATAAACTACCTATTAACCCCTAAACCGAGGCCCCCCCACATCGCAAACACTTAAATAAAATTTTTAACCCCTAATCTGCCGACCGGACATCGCCGCCACTGTAATAAAAATATTAACACCTAAACCGCCGCACTCCCGCCTCGCAAACACTAGTTATATTTTATTAACCCCTAATCTGCCATCCCTAACATCACTATACTAAATGTATTAACCCCTAAACCTAAGTCTAACCCTAACCCCCCCCTTACTTAAATATAATTTTAAATAATCTAAATAAAATTACTACAATTAAATAAATAATTCCTATTTAAAACTAAATACTAACCTATAAAATAAACCCTAAGATAGCTACAATATAACTAATAGTTACATTGTAGCTAGCTTAGGGTTTATTTTTATTTTACAGGCAACTTTGTATTTATTTTAACTAGGTACAATAGTTATTAAATAGTTATTAACTATTTAATAACTGCCTAGCTACGGGAGTCGTCGTAAGAAGAAGATGCTCTGCGCCGGATGTCTTTAAGATAGACCCGCTCGCCGGATGGATGAAGATAGAAGATGCCGCCTGGATGAAGACTTCTGCCCGTCTGGAGGACCACTTCTCCCGGCTTGGATGAAGAATTCTCCCGGCTTCATTGAGGACTTCTCCCGGCTTCGTTGACGATAAATGTCGTCTCTTCAAAACTGTAAGTGGATCTTCGGGGTTAGTGTTAGGTTTTTTTAAGGGTTTATTGGGGGGGTTTTAGTTTTAGATTAGGGTTTGGGCAGCAATAGAGCTAAATGCCCTTTTAAGGGCAATGCCCATCCAAATGCCCTTTTCAGGGCAATGGGGAGCTTAGGTTTTTTTAGTTAGGGCTTTATTTGGGGGGTTGGTTGTGTGGGTGGTGGGTTTTACTGTTGGGGGGTTGTTTGTATTTTTTTTACAGGTAAAAGAGCTGATTTCTTTGGGGCAATGCCCCGCAAAAGGCCCTTTTAAGGGCTATTGGTAGTTTAGTTTAGGCTAGGGTTTTTTTTTTATTTTGGGGGGCTTTTTTATTTTGATAGGGCTATTAGATTAGGTGTAATTAGTTTAAATATCTTGTAATTTTTTTTTATTTTGTGCAATTTAGTGTTTTTTTTTGTAATTTAGTTAATTGTATTTAATTTAGTTAATTGTATTTAATTTAGGTAATTGATTTAATTGTAGTGTAAGGTTAGGTGTTAGTGTAAGACAGGTTAGGTTTTATTTTACAGGTAAATTTGTATTTATTTTAGATAGGTAGTTAGTAAATAGTTAATAACTATTTAGTAACTATTCTACCTAGTTAAAATAAATACAAACTTACCTGTAAAATAAAAATAAACCATATGATAGTTACAATGTAACTATTAGTTATATTGTAGCTAGCTTAGGGTTTATATTATAGGTAAGTATTTACCGGAGCGGTAGATTAGGGTTTAATAATTTTATTTTAGTGTTTGCGATGCGGGAGGGCTTCGGTTTAGGGGTTAATAGGTAGTTTATGGGTGTTAGTGTACTTTTTAACACTTTAGTTATGAGTTTTACAGCTTTGTAGTGTAAAACTCATAACTACTGACTTTAGAATGCGTTACAAATCTTGACGGGATAGGCTGTACCGCTCACTTTTTGGCCTCCAAAAAAAGCTTGTAATATCGGCGCTATGGAAGTCCCATTGAAAAAAGACTTTACGCAAATTGCGTAAGTTAATTTGCGGTACGGCCAAAAAAGTGTGCGGGACAGCTGTACCTACAAGACTTGTAATAGCAGCGGTAGTGAAAAAGCAGCGTTATGAGCCTTAAAGGAACATTAAACCCAAATTATTTCTTTCATTATTCAGACAGAGAATACAATTTTAAACAACATTCCAATTTACTTCTATTATCTAATTTGCTTCATTCTTTAGATATCCTTAGTTAAAGAAATAGCAATGCACATGGGTGAGCCAATCACATGATGCATCTATGTGCAGCCACCAATCAGAAGCTACTGAGCCTATCTAGATATGCTTTTCAGGAAAGAATATCAAGAGAATTAAGCAAATTAGATAATAGAAGTAAATTAGAAAGTTGTTTAAAATTGTATTCTCTATCTGAATCATGAAAGAAAAAAATTGGGTTTAATGTCCCTTTAACGCTGCTTTTTTACTCATAAAACAAAACTAGTAATCTAGCCAAGAGTGTCTTAGTAAATGGAGTACATTCAGCAGAGGGGGCAAAGGGTTACAGGATGAAAATTTGTTATAGAGTAGATGTTCCGGGGGGTGATATACAAAAATTGGAGGACTGGACAAATGACTGGGATCTAAAGTTTAACACTGTAAAGTGCAAAATTATGCATTTAGGGAAGAACAATCCAAAAGTTAAAGGGACTGTCTACTCCAGAATTTTTATTGTTTAAAAAGATAGATAATCCCATTCTCCAGTTTTGCATAACCAACACAGTTATATTAATATATTTTTTAACTCTGTGATTACCTTGTATCTAAGCCTCTGCAGACTGCCCCCTTATTTCAGTTCTTTTGACAGACTTGCATTTTAGCCAATCAGTGCCCTATCATAAGTAACTACAGGGGTGTGAGTCCATGAACTAACGCCCCCTAAATGTGAAAAACTGTGAATATGCATTGAGATAAGAGGTGGCCTTCAAGGGCTTAGAAATTAGCATATGAGCCTTTCAACTAAGAATAACAAAAGAACAAAGCAAATTTGATAATAAAAGTGAATTGGAAAGTTTGATTTTGACTAGACTGTCCCTTTAATTACAGACTCAATGACACTTTATTGACTTGGAAATTATTATTTCAGATGATTTAATATTGAGTAAAAAATGTAGCATAGTAAGTGTAGGGATGGGAAATGTTTCGCAACATTCGAAAAATGAAACAAATTTTAACACATTTGTTCGTTGTGAATTTCGGATGTTTGTACAACATTCTAACATGTGTTCAATGTAATAGTATTTCTAATGCTTTCTTTAATTGTAATATTCTATTCAAATTTTCTAATAATTCTAATTATGCAATATTCGAATTAGAAATATTCAAATTTATATATTTGTAATAGTATTACTAAATTCCCTATCACATGAACTATTGAACGTCAATAGTATTTGTTAAATTGAATGTTACATTCGAAATTTCAATGTTGACATTCAATATAATTAGAAGCAATCGATTTCGAAAGTGACATTCGAAACCTGTAAAAAGCATTTTTAAGAATATTTGTTCTAATAAACATTCGATTATGTAAATCGAATTTCTTCAATAACATTTGTTTTAACATTCAAATTTGAATATAAACACATTAACCCATCCTTATTGCAGTGAGTAAGGCCAGTAGAATACTTGCTTGTATTTGTAGAGGTATTTGCAGCAGAAATAGTAAGGTTCTTATGCTACTTTATAGATCATTAGTAATGCCTCATCTTGAGTATTGTAAACAGTTCTGGAAGCTATATCTCCAGAAGAATATAAACAAACTGGAAGGGAGGGCTACTAAAACAGTACATGGTCTAAAAAATAAAAAATAAAATACCAGGAGAGGCTAAATGACCTAAAGTATAGCTTAGAGGAGAGAAGGGGAAGAGGTGATATGATAGCAACTTTCACGCATATTAAGGGGCTTAGTAAAGCTGAGGCTGTGAGTATATTTCATAAAAAGAAAAATTAAAAACCAGGGTAGTAGATTCAGGAGTAATTTGAGGAAACACTTCTTTACAGAAAGGGTGATTGATTCATAGAACTTTCACAAGAGGTAGTAATGACACACACTGTGGGGGACTTTTTGAATCATGGGATAAGCATAAGGCTATCCTATGAACTAGATAAGTTTATACTTTTAGGAAATATCGGGCAGACTTGCTGGGCCTATGGTTCTTATCTGCCATCAAAATCTATATTTCTAAATCCCACTTTTAATAATACTGATTTAATGGAATGCAATGGAATATATTTTATAAATTAGACTTCTTACATTTGAATGTTAACTTCCCCCCTCTATAAAAATCAAATTGCACTTACTAGTGCTAGTGCTAGTACTGGAAAGCAAAATGTTAGGTAATGTATATTTAGTACAATAGCTTCCAAACTGCTACTTTAAAGGGACATTAAATCGTGTATATATATATATATATATATATATATATATATATATATATATATATATTTAGCCCTGCGGAATCTGTTGGCACTCTACAAATAACCGATAATAATAATAATAATATATAAAAAAACTCTGCAATATACTTTCATTTTATTTTGCCCCCTTTTCTTGTAATTCCGTTCTGAAATTGTGAGATTTTCAGTTCCTATTAAAAATGGAAGTGCAGAACACTGTTATATTCCACACATCCATTGGCTGCTCACTCTAGTGACCTATTTATAACTGTCTCTAATTGGCCACAGCAGAGAAGGGAACCTAAGTTACAACATGGCAGCTTCTATTGTTTTAGAAACACTAAAACTTTACACTTATTTTGTCAATATTTAAACAGCAAATTAAACTTTTAAAAAACACATCTACATGTTATTCTTCTTTGAATGCATCATTCTATCTAAGTACAGCAATTAAACAGTGCTATTCAGAAGGCTAATCTTGTTTGTTTTATTATATAAAAGCCTGAAAGTAAATGCATGACTGAAGGGCAGGGATGGTGCTAGGATTTCTTACTACACAAATGAAGATACATTTTGCTATCCCACACCAAGAAATTATATACCCTGCCATTACTACTTCTTAAAGGGACAATCTACTCCAAAACTTTTATTTTAAAAAAGATATACAACTCCTTTACTACCCATTCTCAGCTTTGCACAACCAACATTGTTGTCTTAATATACTTTATAACTTTTAAACCTCTAAATTTCTGTTTGTCTCTAAGCTACTACAGACCGCCTCTTAGCTCAGTATTTTTTTTTAGCTTTTCACAGCAATACACTGCTAGTTCATGTGTGCAAATGGGCAAATAAATAACCAGCCATTCCAAGTAACTAGTTATTGCTACTACAAACTCGCGTTAGCAATTAGCACTCAGAAAATTATTGGGCGCGTGATAAATAACCAGCCATTACAAGTGGCGGGTTATTGCTACCTCAAACTAGCAATTACCACTCAGAAAATTAACTAGAGATTAGATCTCTGGCTAATTTTCTTAAAGTACCCCAAATGCCCTCAAAATAGAGGGCATTATATATTTTTATTTAAAAAGTTAGCTTTTTTTTAAAAAAAAACAAACAAAAAACAACTGCACTAGGCAGTTTTGGAGCTTCAAACGTCACTGAAAAGTGCCTTTACATAGTGGTCTATGGGAACTGTGTGTTCCCAGTAAATATATATGCAAATGCTTATAAACATATATATTTATGTGCTAATATGTGTATATACACACATTAACACATAAATATACAGTATATATATAAGCATATACATTTTAAAATGTTGCAATTGCTGCGCAACTTACCCCCTTCGCTGCACTTAGGTTCTGAGCCGTCTCTGACATATATATTTTAAAATGCTGCAATCGCTGCACAATTTAACCCCTTCGCTGCGCTTAGGTTCTGAGTTGTCTCTGACAGCATTAGAACGAGGCTCCTATTAGAGCCTATGGAAGTGTGCTCTCATGAGCGCAATGCTTCCTAGCAATGCGAGCGTGAGGTTGTGTTTGCATTGCGCTTAATTTGTAATACCAAAGCACATTAGCGTGCACTGGTATTACAAAGTCGAGCACTATATCTACACTGATTCTAGCATGTCTAAAATGAAAATGAATCAAGCTGCAAGCAGACAAGTTCTCGAGTAGAGAACCTGCCCCCTTGAATCGCCACTTGGCAACATTTAAGACTGCAGAAGAGTTTTGTTGTTCAATCCTGCCCCCTGCTCTTTTGAAATCAATCGCGTAAAAGCAGGTCCTGTCAATCACACTGAATAAATGAGTTTGAGGTGATTTATCTCTGCCACCTAGGATAACTGCTTCTTAAATTTGTGTTCTTAGAAGATAAAGTTTCCCTTAAGTATACATTTGTCAAGCCCTACAATAGATCACATTAACTGGCAGTGGATTACTGGTGAGTTCTGGCCAGGTAAACTCACACTTATTTTGGGCAAGTGTCACTGTAAAGTGATGATAATGAACATGTATACACTAATAAAGGCAACAGAGTACCTATACAGTGATAACATTTATGCTGCACTATACAATGATGCTGAGGGTTCATGCACTAAAACACTGTTTCTCAACCACGGGCCTCAAGAACCCCCAACAGGCCAGGTTTTCATTATAGCTGAACCAGTACACAGGTGAAATAATCAGCTGATGGGTAAGAGAAGGTTAGTAACCATGGTTACTGATCAGCTGATTACTTCACCTGTGCACTGGCTCAGCTATAATAAAAACCTGGCCTGTTTGGGCTACTTGAGGACTGCGGTTGAGAAGCACTACACTAAAAAACAGAATACCCTGTATAATGATGATGGGTGCCTATACACTGATGGTGAGCAGTAATGATGCTGAACATTTCTACACTGATAATAAAAACACTGCACAGTATAATTATGCCAAGTATCTATACACTGAAATGAGACATACTGTGCTGAATAATGAGTATGGCCTTGTATACACTTAAATGTATAGGTATGGATGTAGAGTAAATATATAATAGACACAGTACAGCTCAGTTATGAATTTAGGTAGATATCAAAAGTTGGAGGATTGTCAATGCTCTTTTAAGTGCCCATCAGCCCCAATAATACCCCATTAGGCCATGGGTGGAGGTGAGTCCCACTGCTGTTACTGACTCCACCAACTTTTATGAAGGCTGCTGAACTTTTGCAGAGAGCGCAGGGTCTGTGCAATGCTATATGTCAGCCAGATGTCAGCCAGATGCACTCTCTGCATCCCTATATTTCAGGGAAAACCCCTACTATAAAGCCCTAATTAGGAAGCAAAAAAAATATTTATATACTATAAAAAAATAAATAAAAAAAATGATGTCATCCACCAAATTTGCACCCCTCTTCCAGGGGTGCCCTTAGGTGGTCGCCTAGTCTGCCTCTATTGTAGCCCGGCTCTGCTGAAGTGTAAAACTACTGAAAAACCTTACAATTATGTTAAAGATACAAAGAACATGAGACAACACTATAGTGTGCAATCAGATGTTCTGATCTACAGTGCCATGTGCCAACTGTCTATTTAGGTTCAGTTAAGTGAGAAAATCCAAATTGAATTCACTTTGATTATAATTTGTTCTGTGATTATATTTTATCTCAACAAGCCAGAACGTAGGATCAGAAAGTACTGTGTTGGAGAGAAATATAGGAAATAAATCACAGTAGGGATATGAATTGATTGTACAATGCCAGTGAAAATATATGCAACATTTTGTTGGATTACAGTTTCCAACTAAAAAATAAATTTGGCTGCTTGTGTGCTGTGTCCGTCAGGTGTAGTAAAACAATTTCCCTGTTAAATAGCAGAGAGCTTACATGTTGATTATGTTTGTATATGCTATTGTATCTCAGTCTTAAAGGGACATGAAACCCATTTTTTTTCTTTCATGATTTAGACAGAGCATACAATTTTAAACAACTTTTCAATGTACTTCTATTATTTAATTTGCTTCTTTCTCTTGTAATTCTTTACGGAAAGATTTATCTAGGATAACTCAGGAGCAGCAAAGAACCTAGGTTCTAGCTGCTAATTGGTGCTGCATATATATATATATATTTATATATATATATACATACCGATTGTCATTGGCTCACCCATGTGTTCAGTTAGAAACCAGTAGTGCATTGCTGCTCCTTCAACAAATGATACCAAGAGAATTAAACAAATTTGATAATATAAGTAAATTGGAGAGTTGTTTAAAATTGTATGAGTTACCTAAATCATGAAATAATTTTTTGAGGTTTCATGTCCCTTTAATGTTTTTTAGTGTATCTAGTCCACTAGTCTGACAGGTGAAACTACAGTTCACAGTGAGAGAGACGATAAGGAGCACTGGACAGTAAGTCCATAAAACTTAACTTTTATTAAGCAATGACAGCAAGGTATAAAAACTTGGTAAAAGCACATGTCCCTAAGACAAGAGGTAGTTGCAGATCCTGCTAACGCGTTTCGGCATTAGCCATAATCATAGCTATTGATTGGGACAGGGGCAATGTAGGACTAATAGCGATGTGACAAGTTGAAACAAGAAGGTTATGTGAAACAGGTGAGGTAATCGTGTAATCACAGTATATAAGGAGCCTCCAACAAAGGCCTAGTCCTTCAAGAGCAAGGATGGGTCGAGTCTCAATCTGCCCACAGATACATCAGCAAATAATCCAACACTTTGAGAACAACATTCCCCAAAGACAATTCAGTAGGATTTCAGAATATTACCTTCTACAGTGCACAATATAATTAAAAGATTTAAGGAATCCGGACAAATCTTGGTGCGTAAAGGGAAAGGCCGAAAACCACTTCTGAATGCGCGTGATCTCCGATCCCTCAGACATCACTGTCTCAAAAACCATCATGAGTCTGTAATGGATATACTGACATGGGCTCGGGAATACTTTAATAAACCTTTGTCATTCAAAACCATTCCCTGCTGCATCCACAAATACAAGTCAAGGCTTTACTATGCAAAGCAGAAGCCATACATCAACACTGTCCAGAACCACCCCCAACTTCTCTGAGCTTGGTCTCAAAAGACCATTCAAGCTGTTATCAATGTCAGGTCCAAAAGCCAGCGTCTGTTATAGTATGGGCGTATGTCAGTGCCCATAGCATGGGTAACTTGCACATCTGTGAGGGCACCATTAATGCAGAAAGATATGTATATTTTGGAGCAACATATGCTGCCATCCAGACGTCGTCTTTTCCAGAGACCTCCCTGCATGTTCCGGAAGGACAATGCCAAACCACATTCTGCCTGGATTACAGAGAGTGTGGGTGCTAGCATGGCCTGCCTGCAGTCCTGTCCTGTCTCTGATTGAGAATATGTTACACATTATGAAGCACAAAATAAGGCAACAAAGGCCCTGTAAAGTTGTGCAGCTGAAGACATGCATAATGGATGAATGGGGTAAAATTCTTCTTGCTAAACTTAGCCAACTGGTGTCATCAGTGCCCAATTGATTAAAGGGACATTCCGGTCAAAATTTAACTGCACATAGATTAATTACTTGGTTGAATAGAAACATATTTACAATAAACATGTATTGGCAAAAATGCTTCTAGTAAAAGTTATCACTGTTTTAGTGTTAACATTTTTCTCTGCACGTGCATGTGAAGCATAGCTAGATATTCTCAGTGCACACACATTTTAAATTCTTCAGCTACTCAGATCATGAGTGGGGCTTGTATCATGTTAGCAATTAACAAATTGAGTCATTACCAGATGGTACAAGCACCGTAGGGTCTCTGAGCAAGTGCTGTGTTTAAAATGCTGGTGCACGGTGCATACTTAAATACTCTTTTGAAACAGCTATAGCTTTTATTAGAAGCATTTTTGCTAATGAATGTATATTACAAAAATGCTTATGTTCAATACCGAAATGCACCCATGTGGTTTCCAATTTTGGCTGGAATATCCCTTTAATAAGTGTTTTTAAAAGAAAAGGTAATTATACTCAGTGGTAAACAGTCAACTGTCCCAACTTTTTTGGAGCGTGTTGCAGATTTGAAATGAGTGTATATTTTCAAAAATATATTAAATTCCCAAAGTAAAACACCAAATATTGTGTTAATAATGTGTTTTCAATATAGTACAGGGTGAATTTAATTTTCAAATTATTTTTTCTTTCCGTATACTGTCCCAACTTGTTTTGGAAATGGGATTGTGTGTGTATATATATATAATTTTTTATTATTTTTGTTTTATATTATTTTAACAACCTCGTAAGACTACTATTCTACTATTGCTGACACCAGATCATGACGCAATGAAAAATACCTATATACTAATTTTGGACATCTGATTAAAAAAATAAATAAAAAAAATACAGCTTTGTAAAAGATCTCAGACACCAATAAACAAGATAACGTGATTGCTGAAACAAATTAAGATTAAAAACACAAAATGACTGCAACTTAAAACAAAAAAAAAAATGCAAGTATTAAATAAAAAGAAACATTTCAAGAACGATTGCCAAACTGCGTTTCTACATGTTGTAGTTGTGATTTCTCAGCAAATTTCATGACCACTCACTAGAGATAGACTAGACCATACAGGAAGAAAAGACGCTTATCATATTTACCAAGCCAATAAGTTTTTTGTTCTAAAAAACAAAGGAAAAACAGTGATTGTGATCAGCTCGTATTGAAAAAGTGCTCATCGGCGACAGAAAACATATAGAAAAAGGATTGTATGATAGATTATGATCGGCACCACAGCTATATGCAAGCGACAGTGCAAGATTAAATTCTCACACATTAGAACAAGTTCTATTTTATGTCCCCTTAAATGTATTTTCTTTTCATACAAAGATAACATTTCATTGTTAGTATATTTTTCTACCTTGCATTGGTAAAATAGTAGAATCATTGCTGTAAAATTTGTGTTCAGATGTTGAATTCCCTGGTCTAAAATTTTAACATTTCCCCTAGTTTGTATTTCGCATTCTATTGGCTGATTGGAACAGCCAATAGAATTCTATTTCAACCTTAATTCCGAATGGCTGATAGAATTCTATCAGCAAATCGGAATCTAAGGGACGCCATCTTGGATGATGTCACTTAGAGGTACATTCATTCGTCGGGTAGTCGTCGTTGGAAGAGGATGCTCCACGCCGGATGTCTTGAAGATGAAGCCGCTCCGCGCCGGATGGATGAAGATAGAAGATGCCGTGTGGATGAAGACTTCTGCCCGTCTGGAGGACCACTTCTCCCGGCTTGGATGAAGACTTCTCCCCTTCGTTGAGGACTTCTCCAGGTTTTGTTGAGGATGGATGTCGGATCTATTGGGTGGGTTTTATTTTTAGATTTGGGCTTTGGGCCGCAATAGAGCTAAATGCCCTTTTAAGGGCAATGCCCATCCAAATGCCCTTTTCAGGGCAATGGGGATCTTAGGTTTTTTTAGTTAGGGTTTTATTTGGGGGTTGGTTGTGAGGGTGGTGGGTTTTACTGTTGGGGGGGTTGTTTGTATTTTTTATTTCAGGTAAAAGAGCTGATTTATTTGGGGCAATGCCCCGCACAAGGTAATTTTAAGGGCTATTGGTAGTTTAGGCTAGGGTTTTTTTTTTATTTTGGGGGGGGGGGGCTTTTTTATTTTGATAGGGTTATTAGATTAGGTGTAATTAGTTTAAATATCTTGTAATTTGTTTTTTATTTTCTGTAATTTAGTGTTTTTTTTGTAATTTAGGTAATTGTATTAAATTGATTTAATTCTATTTAATTTAGGGAATTTATTTAATTGTAGTGTAAGGTTAGGTGTTAGTGTAAGACAGTTTAGGTTTTATTTTACAGGTAAATTTGTATTTATTTTAGCTAGGTAGTTAGTAAATAGTTAATAACTATTTAGTAACTATTTTACCTAGTTAAAATAAATACAAACTTGCCTGTATAATAAAAATAAACCCTAAGATAGCTACAATGTAACTATTAGTTATATTGTAGCTAGCTTGGGTTTATTTTACAGGTAAGTATTTAGTTTTAAATAGGAATTATTTCGTTATTAATAGTAAGTTTTCTTTAGATTTATTTTAATTGTATTTAAGTTAGGGGGTGTTAGGGTTAGACTTATATTTAGGGGTTAATAAATTTAATATAGTGGCAGCGACGTTGGGGGCAGCAGATTAGGGGTTAATAAATGTAGGTAGGTGGCGGCGATGTTAGGGACAGCAGATTAGGGGTTAATAATATTTAACTAATGTTTGCAAGGCAGGAGTACGGCAGTTTAGGGGTTAATATGTTTATTCTAGTGGTGGCAATGTCCGGAGCGGCAGATTAGGGGTTAATAAATTTATTTTAGTGTTTGTGATGCGGGAGGGCCTCGGTTTAGGGGTTAATAGGTAGTTTATGGGTGTTAGTGTACTTTTTAGCACTTTAGTTATGAGTTTTATGCTACAGTGTTGTAGTGCAAAACTACTGACTTTAAAATGCGGTACAAATCTTGACGGGATAGGCTATACCGCTCACTTTTTGGCCTCCCAGGACAAGCTCGTAATACCGGCGCTATGGAAGTCCCATAGAAAAAAGACTATACTCAATTTGCGTAAGTTGATTTGCGGTAAGGCCAAAAAAGTGTGCGGTGCCCCTAAATCTGCAAGACTCGTAATACCAGCGGTAGTAAAAAAGCAGCGTTATGAGGCTTAACGCTGCTTTTTTATTCATAATGCAAGACTCGTAATCTAGCTGATATATAGGTAGGCTCAGGAAGAGCAATGCATTACTGGAAGCTAGCTGTTGATTGGTGGCTACACACATATCCCTATTGTAATTGGCACACCAGCTAGGTCCCAGTAGTGCACTGCTGCTGTGAAGCTGACTTTAACTATGGATTTAATCTCTTTGTAGTTATTAAACACAAACAATAGTGCAATAATAAAACCATCTAACACATTATGAGATATTTTTATGTTCCCTTAAAAGGACATTAAACATTTTTGCTTTTTGTATACAAATTGTGCTTGCTCACTGTAAGAGCAAAAAGCATGTCCTGTAGTCTACAAATAGCTGTTTTTTGCATTTTAAAAAAACAATTAACAGGTTTTTGATTTTTAGCTTTTCCACAGAGTGTTGGACAAAGCATAATTTTACCCAATGCCCCATTTAATGTCCCTTTAAACAAACAATAGTGGGCACTTCAGCCGCAGTACCATATGCATGCCTAGCAATGTCACCTCTAATTTTTTTGAGCAATGTGCAATTTTTGGTCAAGTTATTACAATGTGTGCGCACTTTATTGTTGAGTGTAGTCAAACTTGAAAATGTTTTAAAGGTAATACACATAAATAAACATGCACATTGACATACACAACATACGCACACACTCACCAACATGCTCCCACTCTCAAACACACACACTCCCTCACACAGACATTCTCATACTCACACTCTTACACACACACACTCTTTCTCACATACACTCTCTCACTCCTACTGTCTTCCACACACACATTCTCATTCACTCTCATACACACACTCACACACTTTCACATGCACAAACACACACACTCTGACACACACACTTTCTCACTCACTCTCTTACACATACTCACACACTTTCATATGCAGACATACACACACTCTCACACAGACATTCTCACTCACTCTCACACACACTCACACACTTTCACATGCACACACACTCTCTCACACACACACATTCTCACTCTCACACACACACATTCTCACTCTCACACACACACTCACAGACAATCTCACTCACTCTCACACATACTCAGACACTTTCACATGCACACACTCTCTCACACACACACATTCTCACTCTCACACGCACACATTCTCACTCTCACACACACACTCTCACACAGACAATCTCACTCACACTCACACACTTTCACATGCACACACACTCTCTCACACACACACATTCTCACTCTCACACACACATTCTCAATCCCTCATTTATCAACAAGCAGACTGGGGAACAACTTGGGTGATATAGCCTCTGATTGGCTCTATCTTTCAGTTATACTTAAAAAAAAATCAAGCTGACTTTAAGGGCTGCCACTTTTGCATTAAAGGGACATGAAACCCAAATATTTTTTTTTGTGATTCAGACAATTTAAAAAAAAGTTTCCAATTTACTTCTATTATCAAAATTTGCTTTGTTCCCATGCAGTAGCCGCCCTTGTCAAGCCCTCAATTGCACTACTCCCCCCTATATCTCAGACCTTGTCTCCAGATACTCTCCCTCCTGTCCCCTTCGCTCTGCTCACGACCTCCTACTCTCCTCCTCTCTTGTTACCTCCTCACACTCCCACTTACAGGACTTCTCCAGACTGACTCCCATCTTGTGGAACTCTCTGCCTCGCTCCACAATACTCTCCCCTAGTTTTGAAAGCTTCAAGCGCTCCCTGAAGACTCTACAGGGATGCATACAACCTATGCTAACCTTACTTTATTCCAGTTCATCTCCTCCATTGCTATCCCCTAAACCCCCTTAGCATGTAAGCCTAAGAGTCCAGCTGTTTGTAGATCACCTTCTTAAGAGCTGACTACAACAGTGAGACTCTTGGCAGGGCCTCTACCTGTCTGATCCCTATAAATGTTTCCTTGTATTCCGCCTTAGTTTATTTGTTTATGTTTATCTGTTGGCGCTCTACAAATAACCGATAATAATAATAATAAAATAGTAGTAGTAAATTTCAAAGCTGTTTAAATCTATGCTCTATCTGAATTATGAAAGAATTATTTTGCTTTCATCTCCCTTTAGCTGTAACCACTTTCAAAATAAAAAAAAATATTATATTATAAAATATTTACTGTAATAATCAGTTCCATAGGGTAAGATACATTTTTAGAAATGTATCTAATTAGCAAGCGCTTTGATTCCTCAGTGACTCTAACACACTTGTATATTATCAGAAACAATGTATAAAATACTATAATTCCAGAATAGATTTACACATGATTTACTGTAATTGATGTCAATTAATAGCAGTTTAAATAATTTAGTCAGGGTTTTTTTTTTAACTGACACTAAAAATCCTACTTAAAAAAATGTCTGTTCTGTCACTCTCCATGGAACAAACAATCAGAGAGGGTTATGGGAAATACCAAAGTCCCATAAAAACATGAATATGGTCCAAGATATGATGTGAATCATTTTCCGACCAAAAGCAGCAAAGCTGTTGGAATAAATGTCAAACTGTTGTTGCTGGATTCAAAACCATTGTACATTGCCCTTTATTTATACCATGTTTAATTTTGCACTTCTGAAATGTTCTGGCTGCTGTCCAAGATGACTAAATATTGTAACTCCCCTAGCAACCAAAAGGCTCCTAAATAGAATATCTTTATGGGACAAAACATAGATATTAAGCTCCAAAGCACAGTCTGTGAAATAGTAGGAGATGACTTAAAGCAGAGTGTGATGGTCAAACAGGACAGATGATTTTTCCTGTGAATATTTTTATTTTATGAAGGAGAGCAGGTGTTTCCTTCATATAGGTGAAATAACCACATTACATTTCCAAACTACAAACCCACATAAGTTAATAAATTAATACACTAAGGTCATTTGTTTTCACCTTTATAATGTACATTAAAAATGCTGAAACAAACAATAATGGTATTTATCAAGAAGATACAACTTTATAAATTATAACCAACCTGATGATAGAACTTCAGAAATAATTATTGTTATTTTGAAATGTACCAGCCTTTGTACTTAAAACCAGCATATCCCTCTTCTAAGAAATGAAAGTATGGGCAAAAAGTACCCTAATTTATTCAAGACACAGGAATTACATGGTTAGCAGTAAACAGTAAACAAAACATTTATCTATACAAACATTCAATGCTCACCAATAGCAAGGTTACACTCACAGGGCTTCTGGGCAAAAGGAAGTTCCATCTTGTTTCTGCCACCGGCCATGCTTCACCCATGTCCTCCTCCCACATATGATATGCCCCACCCACAGGCCCCTCTATGATAAAACCCCTTGCTCTGCAGTCCTTCAATAAGCACCATATTTTTTTAGATCAGAATCAAATGGCCTGTAGCAGCTCTAGTAGCCACATACCCACATTGGACTACAGACCATATCCATGGCAACCCAAGTCCTCTTATTGCCACATTTCCACATCAGACCAGACCCCTGGATAAGCTGTTTTCCTTTCTAAAACATACCCACAATAAATATAATATTAGACCCCTGGCCCTTAAAGGACCAGTCAACACATTAGATTTGCATAATCAACAAATGCAAGATAACAAGACAATGCAATAGCACTTAGTCTGAACTTCAAATGAGTAGTAGATTTTTTTTATAACAAATTTCAAAGTTATGTATATTTCCACTCCCCCTGTACCATGTGATAGCAATTAGCCAATCACAAATGCATATACGTATAGTCTGTGAATTCTTGCACATGCTCAGTAGGAGCTGGTGACTCAAAAAGTGTAAATATAAAAGAATGTTCACATTTTTTTTAATGGAAGTAAATTGGAAAGTTGTTTAAAATTACATGCTGTATCTGAATAATGAAAATTTTATTTGACCTGAGTGTCCCTTTAAGCACTCGGTCAGCCACTTGCTTACATCAAACCTCAGATCAGATTAATGGTCCTAGAACCCCTGTCTTAGCCACATCACATACAACCTCTGTCCCGACAGACCCTCTGTCAACCACAAATCGACATCAGATCAAATTTATGATCTTGCAGCCCCTCTATCAGTTACATAACCACATCAGCTTACACTTTGTGTCATGCAGCCCCATTGTCAGCCACATATTCACATCAGACCAGATTCCTGTATGTACACACCTGTTGTACCCAACACACCCACATCAGACCTCAGATCAGACCCTGGTTCTAAAGCATATTTAGGTAGGCTCATAAGCAGCAATACACTACTGGTAGCTAGCTGGTGATTGGCAAATAAACACATATGCCTCTTGTCATTAGCTCATCAGATGTGTTCTGCTAGCTCTCAGTAGTGCAATGATTCTCCGGCACCAAACTTAGGAATACTTTACATTCCAATGTTCTTCAATGTTTTTATTTTTAAATTTTATATATATATATATATATATATATATATATATATATATATATAAATAAATAAATAAGCAGATATATGGGAATATATATTTAAAAATAAAAATAACATTTTCTTCTAAGAGAAGGACATTGGAATGTAAAGTATTCATAGTCAAAACACAATAACACACATTAAAATATATTAAAATTGAATACAAAAATTCATGTTTCAAGTTATTTAACTGGAAAGGGCTCAAAGCTGTATACATATGTGTATATATGTATATACTGTACATGTTTATATGTGTATACTGTATATGTATGTATATACATTTTTACATATATAAACACATAAATACACGTATATATATATATATATATATATATATATATATATATATACAGAGTATATATACATACACACATACATACAGCATACTGTGTATATATATATATACATACACACACACACACAATAGCCCTTTCAAGTCATATACCATATCCCTTTTAACCCTTAAAAACATTTTTATTTATTTATATGATTTTTTTTTTATCAGAAGGTGTATATATGTGTATAATAGTTTATTTTAATGTTTTGTGCAACTTTTTTTAACCCTTACACTGTAAGCTGTCTTCAGGTGTGCTAATCTGTTGAGAGGAAAATGTTGTTACTTTCAATTTATAATGGGCCAGATTACGAGTGGAGCACAATATTGCACTTACGTGAGTGCAATATTTGCGCTCCACTCAGCAATACCATTGCACATAAATGTGCTCTGGTGTTACAAGTACAGCACAATGCGAAAGCGACCTAGTGTTTGCCTTGCCGAAAGCCAAGTGCTCACGAGCGCGTGCTTCCATAGGCTCTAATGGGAGTCTCATTTTCATGCCGGCTGCCTCAGCAAACCACCTAGTGCAGCACAGGGGGCAAATAGCGCACAGTTGGCCAGCAATAAATAAATATATATGTATATGCGTATACATATATATTTATAGAGAAAACATAGTCCCCAATTGACCTCCATGTAAAGGCACTATAGGTGCAGATTTATTTTTTCTAATGCCCCACGTCCCCTCACTTTAACCCCTTATAACTGTTTCATGCAGTTTTAAAAATAAATAAATAAATAAATAAAGATGCTCATATTTATATTTTATGTTCATGTACAGTCATCTTTATTTTGGGGGCAATTGGGGTAAACTTTTATTTTTAACCAGAGGTTTGACCTCTGGTTAATTGCACTTAGCACAAAGTGAAACCGCAAGCTCACGATAGCATTAACCAGCCACTTGCAAATGCTGGTTATTTAACGTGCTCCTGTAAACTGGCAAATGTGCCCCTTTACGAGCGCATGTTAAAGTGAATGTAAACTTTTAGCAATTAGTGCCCGGTTTTTAAAACCGTTTTTTTTTGCTGCCCGGCAAAAGTAGAATTTAGTGACGTAAGCTTCGATCCGCTGGACTCAGTCCGACACAGATCGATTCTTACGTCACTCCAGATGTTCCGAACACAAGTTCAGCACAATCTGACTACTTTTGCTAATTATCAAAAAACTAGCAGGTACGCTCGACACTTTTCCGTCCCAGCGTACCTGGTTTTCAATCCGCCGCCCTGGAGGTGGCGGATCCCATAGGAATCAATGGGAGTCTGACCATAGCGAAAGTTCATGTTCGCTGCTGCCCGACATCCCATTGATTCCTATGGGAGCTGTCTACAGCTAACACCCTAACATGTACCCCGAGTCTAAACACCCCTAATCTGCCCCCCCTACACCGCCGCCACCTATATTAAACATGTTAACCCTAAACCGCCGCTCCCAGAGCCCACTGCCACTCTAATAAACTGATTAACCCCTAAACCGCCGCTCCCGGACCCCGCAGCCACTATAAATATGTTAACCCCTAAACCGCCGCTCCCGGACCCCGCCGCCACTATAATAAATATGTTAACCCCTAAACCGCCGCTCCCGGACCCCGCCGCCACTATAATAAATATGTTAACACCTAAACCGCCGCTCCCGGACCCCGCAGCCACTACAATAAATATGTTAACCCCTAAACCGCCGCTCCCGTACCCCGCCGCCACCTACATAATACCTATTAACCCCTATCCTGCCCCCCTACACCGCCGCCACTATAATAAAATTATTAACCCCTATCCTGCCCCCACTATACCGCTGCAACCTATAATACATTTATTAACCCTTATCCTGCCCCAGCCCTACACCGCCGCCACTATAATAAAATTATTAACCCCTAAACCTAAGTCTAACCCTAACACCCCCTAACTTAAATATTAATTAAATACATCTAAATATTATAACTCTTATTAACTAAATTAATCCTATTTAAAACTAAATACTTACCTTTAAAATAAACCCTAATAAAGCTACAATATAAATAATAATTATATTGTAGCTATCTTATGATTTCTTTTTATTTTACAGGCAAATTTCAATTTATTTTAACTAGGTACAATAGCTATTAAATAGTTATTAACTATTTAATAGCTACCTAGTTAAAATAAAGAGAAATGTACCTGTAAAATAAAAACTAACCTAAGTTACAATTACACCTAACACTACACTTAAATAAATTATTCCTATTTAAAACTAAATACTTACCTGTAAAATAAACCCTAAGATAGCTAAAATGTAATTAACAATTACATTGTAGCTATTTTAGGATTTATATTTATTTTAGCTAGTTAGAATAGTTATTAAATAGTTATTAACTATTTAATAACTACCTAGCTAAAAGAAATACAAAATTACCTGTAAAATAAATCCTAACCTAAGTTACAATTAAACATAACACTACACTATCATTAAATTAATTAAATAAATTAGCTACAAATAACTACAATTAACTACAATTAAATAAACTAACTAAAGTACAAAAAATAAAAAAATCTAACGCCTAGATTTAGAGTTTTGCGGCCAAAGGGGTGCGTTAGCTATGCGTGGTCCCCCCCCCCCGCACCTTTTAAACAACGCTGGTATTTAGAGTTCTCTGAAGGACTGCGTTAGGCTCCAAAAAGGTAGCGTACAGGCATATTTACCGCCACTGCAACTCTCAATACCAGCATTGCTTACGGACGCGGCCAGCTTCAAAAACGTGCTTGTGCACATTTCCCCCATAGGAAACAATGGGGCAGTTTGAGCTGAAAAAAAACCTAACACCTGCAAAAAAGCAGCGTTCAGCTCCTAACCCATTGTTTCCTATGGGGAAACACTCTCTAAGTCTGCACCTAACACCCTAACATGTACCCCGAGTCTAAACACCCCTAGCCTTACACTTATTAACCCCTAATCTGCTGCCCCCGCTATCGCTGACCCCTGCATATTATTTTTAACCCCTAATCTGCGGCTCCGTACACCGCTGCAACCTACGTTATCCCTATGTACCCCTAATCTGCTGCCCTTAACACCGTCGACCCCTATATTATATTTATTAACCCCTAATCTGCCACCCCCAATGTCGCCGCCACCTACCAACAATTATTAACCCCTAATCTGCCGACTGGACCTCACCGCTACTCTAATAAATGTATTAACCCCTAAAGCTAAGTCTAACCCTAACACCCCCCTAAGTTAAATATAATATTATTCTAACTAAATAAAATAATTCTTATTAAATAAATTAATCCTATTTAAAGCTAAATACTTACCTGTAAAATAAACCCTAATATAGCTACAATATAAATAATAATTATATTGTAGCTATTTTAGGATTAATATTTATTTTACAGGCAACTTTGTATTTATTTTAACTAGGTACAATAGCTATTAAATAGTTAATAACTATTTAATAGCTACCTAGTTAAAATAATTATAAAAATTACCTGTAAAATAAATCCTAACCTAAGTTACAATTAAACCTAACACTACACTATCAATAAATTAATTAAATAAACTACCTACAATTATCTACAATTAAATCAACTAAACTAAATTACCAAAAAAAACAAACACTAAATTACAAAAAAAACAAAACACTAAATTACAAAAAAAATAAAAAAAGATTACAAGAATTTTAAACTAATTACACCTACTCTAAGCCCCCTAAAAAAATAACAAAGCCCCCCAAAATAAAAAAAATGCCCTACCCTATTCTAAAATAAAAATTTAACAGCTCTTTTACCTTACCAGCCCTTAAAAGGGCCTTTTGCGGGGCATGCCCCAAAGAAAACAGCTCTTGGGCATGCCCCAAAGAAAATAATAATTTTGTAATTATTTTAACTAGGTAGCTATTAAATAGTTATTAACTATTTAATAGCTATTGTACCTAGTTAAAATAAATACAAAGTTGCCTGTAAAATAAATATTAATCCTAAAATAGCTACAATATAATTATTATTTATATTGTAGCTATATTAGGGTTTATTTACAGGTAAGTATTTAGCTTTAAATAGGAATAATTTATTAATAAGATTTATTTTATTTCGTTAGATTTAAATTATATTTAACTTAGGGGGGTGTTAAGGGTTAGGGTTAGACTTAGCTTTAGGGGTTAATACATTTATTATAGTAGCAGCAAGGTCCGGTCGGCAGATTAGGGGTTAATACTTGAAGTTAGGTGGCGGCGATGTTAGGGAGGGCAGATTAGGGGTTAATACTATTTATTATAGGGTTTTTGAGGCGGAAGTGAGGCGGACTAGGGGTTAATACATTATAATATAGTAGCGGTGAGGTCCGGTCGGCAGATTAGGGGTTAATAATTGTAGGTAGGTAGCGGCGACATTGGGGGGGGCAGATTAGGGGGTAATAAATATTATGTAGGGGTCGGCGATGTTAGGGGCAGCAGATTAGGGGTACATAGGGATAATGTAGGTTGCGGCGGTGTGCGGTCGGCAGATTAGGGGTTAAAAATTTTTTATAGAGTGGCGGCGATGTGGGGGGGCCTCGGTTTAGGGGTTCATAGGTAGTTTATGGGTGTTAGTGTACTTTAGAGCACAGTAGTTAAGAGCTTTATGAACCGGCGTTAGCCCAGAAAGCTCTTAACTTCTGGCTTTTTTCTGTGGCTGGAGTCTTCAGCCAAGACTCTAAATACGGGGTTAGAAAGATCCCATTGAAAAGATAGGATACGCAATTGACGTAAGGGGATCTGCGGTATGGAAAAGTTGCGGCTGGAAAGTGAGCGTTAGACCCTTACCTACAAGACTCTAAATACCAGTGGTAGACCAAAACCAGCGTTAGGACCCCCTAACGTTGGTTTTGACGGCTAACGCAGAACTATAAATCTAGGCGTAAGTTACAAAAAAAAAAAAAAAAAATAAGTTACAAAGATTTTAAAAATATTATAACAATTTTAAGCTACTTACACCTAATCTAAGCCCCCTAATAAAATAACAAAGCCCCCCAAAATAAAAAAATGCCCTACCCTATTCTACATTAAAAAGTTAACAGCTCTATTACCTTACCAGCCCTTAAAAGGGCCTTTTGCGGGGCATGCCCCAAAGAAATCAGCTCTTTTGCCTGTAAAATAAAAATATAACCCCCCCAACATTAAAACCCACCACCCACATACCCCTACTCTAACCCAAACCCCCCTTAAATAAACCTAACACTACCCCCCTGAAGATCATCCTACCTTTAGCCGTCTTCAGCCAGCCGACCACCAATGGAACAGAAGAGGACTTATTTTTTTTTATTTTTTGTAACTTTGTTTTTTTTTATTTTTTGTACTTTAGTTAGTTTATTTAATTGTAGGTAATTGTAGCTAATTTATTTAATTAATTTAATGATAGTGTAGTGTTAGGTTTAATTGTAACTTAGGTTAGGATTTATTTTACAGGTAATTTTGTATTTCTTTTAGCTAGGTAGTTATTAAATAACTATTTAATAATTATTCTAACTAGCTAAAATAAATACAAAGTTACCTGTAAAATAAATATAAATCCTAAAATAGCTACAATGTAATTATTAATTACATTGTATCTATCTTAGGGTTTATTTTACAGGTAAGTATTTAGTTTTAAATAGGAATAATTTAGTTAATGATAGTGTAGTGTTAGGTGTAATTGTAACTTAGGTTAGTTTTTATTTTACAGGTAAATTTCTCTTTATTTTAACTAGGTAGCTATTAAATAGTTAATAACTATTTAATAGCTATTGTACCTAGTTAAAATAAATTGAAATTTGCCTGTAAAATAAAAAGAAATCCTAAGATAGCTACAATATAATTATTATTTATATTGTAGCTATATTAGGGTTTATTTTAAAGGTAAGTATTTAGTTTTAAATAGGATTAATTTAGTTAATAAGAGTTATAATATTTAGATGTATTTAATTAATATTTAAGTTAGGGGGTGTTAGGGTTAGACTTAGGTTTAGGGGTTAATAATTTTATTATAGTGGCAGCGGTGTAGGGGGGGAAGGATAAGGGTTTAAAAATGTATGATAAGTGGTGGCGGTGTAGGGGGGGCAGGATAGGGGTTAATAAATTTATTATAGGTGGCGACGGTGTAGGGGGGCAGATAAGGGGTTAATAAGTTTAATATAGGTAGCGGCGGGGTCCAGGAGTGGCGGATTAGGGGTTAAACAATTTATTTAGTTGCGGTGGGGTCTGGGATCGGCAGGATAGGGGTTAATAAATTTATTATAGGTGGCGGCGGTATAGGGGGGGCAGGATAGGGGTTACTAGGTATAATGTAGGTGGCGGTGGGCTCCGGGAGCGGCGGTTTAGGGGTTAATACATTTATTATAGTTGCGGCGGGGTCCGGGAGCGGCGGTTTAGGGGTTAATAACTTTATTTAGTTGCGGGGGGCTCCGGGGGCGCCGGTATAGGGGGTAGAACAGTGTAGTTTAGTGTGGGTGTTAGTGACAGCTGTCAATAAAGCTGTAAAAAAGCCGAAGAGCAGCAAGATCGGATGAGTGATAACTATCACAGTCCGCTGCTCATCACCCTGTACTTGGTGCACGGCTTTTTGACAGCTTTATTGATAACTTTGGCGAGCGTATTCAGGTCTGCAGCGTCGATGTGAGGCGAGATTAGGCGGGCGTATTGGGGCCGGCGAAGGCAGGTAAGTAGACACGTTGATAACTAGGCCTCTATATGTGCGATAGTTAGCTAAGATTTTTTTAAAACATTTTTTTTTTATATTTTTTATTTATATTCAAGCACAGAATACATTTCATTAAACAAATATTTGTCACAAATACACAAAATTCCTTATACATAGTACAGGTAACACAAAAACAGGAAGCATAATGCTCATTTATATCTTTTTTATAGAATTGAAAAAAAAAAAAAACTTCCTCTCCTGACTGGGAGAAACAAAAACAATAATTAAATCCTGTGCTAATCATAATTATTGTGCAGTGACTACTTAAAATGTCATGACATTCTTAACTTAATATTAAGTTCTAAAATCCTAACCTTCCATTGTCATGTAGTTGTGCACTTATTTCTTATTTGCCTAAAAATAAAAAAAAGAAAGAAAGAAAAAGGGAAAAAAAAAAAGACAAAAAAGGGGGGGGGGGGAAAGGGGCAGGAAGAAAGGGTGCTCCTAAATCTCCATCTCCACATCGTATTCAATATCTAAATATAGATAATTTATTAATACCAAGATACTGGGAATATATTCTTGAGAATCAACGTACCAAAAAAGTCTGATTTATGAAAACACTTTGTTAAAGAATATTGTACATTATATGGTTGATCCAAGATTACAGTAAGCCATTAATCAAAAAAGCATTGAATCTGACTTGAAGATAGAGGGTCACTGTTTAGTTGTTCAAACATAATCTGCGAGTAAACTTCTTGTTTAAATAAATTAAATGAAGGAACATTCTTATTTTTCCAGAATCGAAAAATTAAATTACGACCCAGTAAAATTAATGTATCAATCGTCTTAGAAAATTTTGTAGTAGTTTGCTTTGTTAAAAAGAAAACTTGAAATACATCTATTGTAAAATTTTCCCGAGAAATTTTGGACCACCAGTGAAATACCTTAAGCCAGAATTGTCTAATTTTAGGGCAAAACCATAGACAGTGTAGGAGATCAGCATCAGACTTCCTACACTTAAAACAGTCTCCTGTATTACTGCTTGTCCATTTAGCTAACATTTTTGGTGTAATGTATGCCTTATTAATTAGTTTTATATGGGATTCATTCCAAGATATAGGAATTTTGGCTTCTCTTACTCGCTTAATACTTGATTTAATCTTTTCTAGCGTTATTTCTTGAAAATGGGGCCTCCAGACATCAGTTAAGGTTTCTAAACCCAACTGCCCTTGTTTCGACATTAAAATATTGTAGGTTAGTGAAATGGTGTGAATACTATTTTTATGTAGAGTAATATAGTCTTTAAGTACACCAAAATCTTTATAGCCTTGTCTAATATTATGGAATCCATTTATAAAATGCCTAAGTTGTAAGTACGCATAAAAGTTTTTGTTTGGTATGTTATATTCTTGAAAAATGGATTCAAATGTTTTTACTTTGTAGTCATTGTCTACTAGTTGTGAAACATAAATTAGCCCTTTCTCTTCCCACTTTATAAATATATCTGATGACAAACCAGGGGGAAATAAATTATTTCCTCTAATAGGGAGATATGCGGACATTCGATAATCTACATCAAGGGCAGCGCAAAGCTTTTGCCATGCTAAAATCACGTTACGGATTACTGACAATTTTTTAATATCTATTGATAATTGAGTAATTGGACAATGGATTATAGCTTTAAGAGAAAGAGGAGCGACCAATTGTCTTTCCATTAAAAGGTTTGAAAAATAGCTGGTTTCTGTGATCCAGTCTAAAGCAAAGCGTGCCAGAATACAATTATTGTACCATTTTATGTCAGGAAGAGCGAATCCTCCAAATTCTGGTGGACAATATAATTTAGCTCGGGAGAGACAATGCCTTTTTCTGTTCCATAAGAAAGAAGCGCAGTTTCTATTAAAGCGTCTTAGGTCTTTATTTGTTACGAAAAAGAGGAAGGTTTTGAAAAAGGTATATTAATTGTGGAAGAAGAACCTCAGCATGACTCTGGCTGAGAGCGAGATAGGGAACAGAGTCCATCTGCTCAGTTTCTCCTCAGCAGTAACAAAGAACATAGAGAAGTTATTGCTGTACCAATAATTAGGATTTCTATTTAAATTGATACCCAGATATTTTATAGTTTCTGTAACCTGAAACGGATGGTCTTTACAGCTATCTGTATTTTGATTTATCCATAGAATTTCGGATTTGTTAAGGTTCAGCTTATACCCAGAAAAGGAGCTAAATTGTCTAACAATTTCAAGGACCAGGGGAATACTAAGTTTAGTATTTTGCAAAAATAATAACAAATCATCCGCATAAAGCGATAGAATAATTCTTTGATCACCGATTTCAATGCCCTGTAGGGTATTTCTTAGTAAAATTGCAAGAGGTTCTATGGCAATGTTGAATAAAAGTGGCGACAGGGGACATCCCTGTCTTGTCCCTTTATGGATCTTGAATCTATTGGTTGGGATACCATTAACCAAAATGTACGAAGTAGGTAAGTTATAGATAGACTTAATCACTGATAAAAATTCCCCCTTGAAGCCAAACCTATCCAGAGCAGTATATAAATGGTCCCAAGTTACTGAATCAAAAGCCTTCTCGGCGTCGGCTGTTAATATTGCCTGATCTTGTTTCATGGTCATTTTTTGATTGTTAGCCCAGAAATGTTCTATGATGGTAGTGACACGTCGCAGATTTCTAATAGAAGATCTCCCTGGTATAAAACCAGATTGATCCTCATGTATTATTTGGTCTATTCCTGCCTTAAGTCTATTAGCCATTATAGACGTAAATAATTTATAATCTACGTTTAAAAGTGATATAGGTCTATACGAGGCAGGGTTAAGAGGGTCTTTATCTTTCTTGAGTATTAATGTAACAGCCGACGCCGAGAAGTACTCAGACATAGGATTCCCCAGTACAAAATATTCATTAAACAATTTAACTAAAGTAGGGAGCAAGTCATTTCGAATAATCTTATAAAATTCTGCTGGTAATTGGTCTGGGCCAGGTGCTTTATTGTTCTTAGCCTGATCTTTTGCCTCTGCCACTTCTTTAGTCGTGATGGGGCTATTTAAAGTCTCTAAGAAAGATGATGTAATTTTGGGGAGTTTAACTCTACTCCAAAAACTATTTTTATTTTCAATATTTATCTCATTTGCTGCATAGATATTTTGATAATACTTATAGAAAACTTCTTTGATATCTGATGGCTCTGTATAATTTGCTTGGCCGACTCTAATGGCTTCAATTATATTATTTTTTTTCCTTGTTTTGTTCAATCTAGCCAAAAATTTGGCTGATCTGCCAAATTGTCCCTTATACTTTGCGCTAATTCTAATATCTTCTCGTATCGTTTTTCTTTAAAAAAAAGATCCCGTTCCTGTTTGGCCGCCTGATATTTATTCCAAAGCGTTCTGACAGGGTTATTAATATATTTCTTATAGGCGTTACTGAGTTGATTAGCCAATTGTACTTCACGTGCACTAGCTTGTTTTTTCTTTTTTACCATGTATGCCTTAATTACACCTTTCAGATACGCTTTCGCGGCTTCCCAGTAAATCTCAGTTTTTTCAAGATATTCCTTATTGAAACCTTGATACTCCTGCCATTTTTGAGCAAGCAAATCAGCAAACTTCTTATCTTGAGATAGATAATTAGGAAAATAAAAATTATTTACTGGGTTACTAATTAAATTATTAGTATGTATATTTAAAGAAATAATAGCATGATCCGTGATAACTATATCGGCTATTTGAGCATCGGTATTCATTGCTAACATTGGGCTTGAAATCAGAAAAAAATCTATTCTAGAGAATGCTCTATAAGATTTAGATTCGCAAGAGAATCTTTGCGCATCTTAATACTTAATACGCCAAATATCATGAACTTTTAAATTTCTGCAAATCTGGCAGAATATTTTAGCCTTTGTGTTAGAAAAATGAGCCGTATTTGTAGTACATCTGTCTAATAATAAAGTTGGGATTAAATTAAAGTCTCCTACCAGGATCAAATTTTGCCCAATATACTGAGATAATTGCATTGTAAGCTTATTCCAGAAATCCGTATCAACCTGATTTGGTCCGTAGATGTTACAAAAAATATATTTAATATTCCCTATCTCAATCTCAGCCACGACCCATCTGTCTTCTTTATCTAGAGTTTGTTTTAATACCTTATATGTCAAATTCTTGTTAAACAAGATAGCCACTCCTCTTTTCCTCTTATTACATGGTGAGGCAATTACATGACCAACCCATTTAGATTTTAACTTATTTACTTCTAAAACTTTAAGATGGGTCTCTTGCAAAAAGGCAAGATCAGGTTTATGTTTACCTAATTGTTTAATAATCAACTTCCTTTTAATAGGGGAGGTTATTCCCCCAATGTTCCATGAAACACACTTAAGAATGTCTCCTGTTCTCTAAATAAAAATCAGATGGAGGGAGACACCTATAAAGGAGCACGGGGGAGAGAAGGGTGTGGGGAGAGAGGGAAGAGAGAGAGAGAGAAAAAAAAAAGGAACAAATTTAAAAATTAAAAAGAATAACCTGTCAAGTGACGGCATCGCAAGAGACCCGCTAATCTATTTACAAGTTTTAACCGGTTTCTTGTTTATACCCTGACTTTTAAGTCACTGCAAAGTTGTCTTGCTTCTTCTTCATTTATCAGGGTGTGCGTAGTGTCTTTGTCTTCTATTATTATTTTGGCAGGATAGATTAACCTGGCCTTATGTCATGCGTCAATTAGCTTAGTACAGTAGGGGGCCATAACTTTCCTTCTCTGGGAGGTTTCACTGGAGTAATCCTAGCATCCCCTGCCTGCACTGAGCCAATTTTCCTGTAGAGTCGTAAGAGTGTCATTTTATCTTGGTAATTTTGGAGTTTAATCATGACCGGTCTGTGCTGAATTGTCCCCTTAGTTGATCTCCTCTGAGGGCCTATTCTATGTGCTCTGTCAATCAATAAAGGTGTATTTTGTTGCATACCTAATATTTGAGGAAGAGATATAGAAGCAAAATGTAGAAGATCAGTAAACTCACTGGATTCTGGTAGTCCCACTATCTTTAAATTATTACGACGGGACCGGTCCTCAAGATCTGTTAGACGATCTTGTATAGTTTTAATATCTTTAGTGTGGTTAAGCAGTTGGCTTGCTTGTCCGTTTATGGCATCCTCTGTTTCGGACACTCTATTTTCAACCTCATTAAGTCTGTTTGAGAATTGTCTAATCTCGGCCGTAAGATTAGCCATCTGGGACTGCAACAGCTCAAACTGAGGTAGAAAAATTTCTGACAATTGATTTACTAGTGGTTGAATGTCAGTTTTAGATGCTAACGTCTCTTTTACCTGTTCAGGTAAAATATCTGAGATACGGTTCTTCCTATCTTTTTGTTTAACTGGCATGGTTGGGGAGGTAAACTTGGAAGCCGTAATATATCTGTCCATATATCGTGCTGTCTTTTCCCCTTAATGTGCACTCTACTGGATAGAGAGTGCACTGCAAGGTGAAAAGGAAAATAGAAAAAAAAAAAAAACACTTGGTGTATAATAGAATAGTGAAGTGTATATGTGAAAAATCAGCTAATACAGCTGAGTTTCTAAATTAACATAGTCAAAAATTAAAGAGTGTAAATCACCAAATAGTTGAAGAGCCAGGTGGCTACATGAGTGTATAAATATACCTACATACACACACACCCATATATATACATATACATACACATATATATATATATATACATATACATACATACATGCATGTGAAAAAAACTCGTGGCAAAAAAGGTGAATAAATTAATTCAGTGAAAGTATCGTGCATATAATATAATATAAGGGGGGAAAAGACAGTCTTTATAGATACACTTTTTTTCCTTTTTCTCTCCTTCCCTTTAGAGCATGGATTGCCTATGGTGCTACAAAAGCTGTAGTGCAGCACCGCCACGCCTAGGCTAGCAGTATTTCAGATATTTATAGACTAAGACAAAGACCACTATGTAATGCAAATACAAAATAACCTATAGATTATACTTTCTGAAGTAAGAATGAAATTACTGTAAAATTATTATCATGATTTCCATAGTTCTTTAGGCCGGTTTATAGCCCAGTATATATTTCCCACAGAACTTGATGTTGACAGATACACCTTAGCTTTGAGATATACACACAAACTTAGCTAGTCACCTAGCAAAAACACACAAACAGCATAACTGTGTAGACAGTGTAAACAACGGTACATATAACAGCAACTCCTGAGCTTACAAGTGCTGCCTAATTATCTGGTTATCGGCATAATATATACACAATCATACTGGTGTTATATAAAAAGAAACTATTTGTTTTTACCTCCTCATCACAGGCAGAAAAAGAAAAGGCTTTTAAATTTAGTGTATGAATCTTAACTGCCTAGCCAGCACTTATTATGCAGGTTTAGACTCACTGCATGCTAGACAAGTACAGCTATTCCAAATCTTAACTCAGATTGCCTTAATCTTATATTGCCATCTTTGCCCCTGCTTGTGCAACTTGTTCCATGAAGACTTAAGAAAAAAAAAGAAAAGAATATAAAGATTTATAGACAATATGCTAGGCTACATGGGGTAGCAATACTAGGGCAGTTATTATATGTCCCGCAGTTGTAGCAATTGGCCTGAAGGGGATTACGTTCAAATTACCAGACAGGCATTGATAGTAATTTAAGCAAAGTTCTCTTTAAATATACAGAGGAAATTTGTAGACAGTCATATAACCAGTCCCTTTTGCGGGAGCACAATACTTGCGCTTTCACGTTCCTGGTTTATAGCAGCCTCAGTCGAAGTAGTCTTGACCCGCTCCAGAGTATCAGTAGAAATGAGATTGTCTCTGTTCCTTGTCGGGAGCTGAAACAGCCTTCACTTGCAAACTCACGATATGGGGAATCAAGGCGACGTGGTAGCGTAGTGATAGCTCTATCCAAGAAGCGCCCCCACCTCAGCTGAACTGGGTATTGTAGCTGCTAACGTCGTACTGCGCCTGGGGAATCCGTCAGAGTAAATCAGCCTGCAGCTTCTGCTACTATATAGATTGGAAGAAAGTCAGACCCTAGGGGGCAATACTCATCCCACAACGGGTCCAATACAAAAAGCCCTTCCTTTTCTTTTCATGGCCGTTTAGTTGTTATTACTTTTCCCACACATGCGGGACTCCAAGGTTACAGCTTAACCCGCTGCTTAGAGGCCAGATAGCTAGGACTGGGAAAGTGCAGGACTTTATCACCGTCAGTTTGATGCGAGTACTTGGTCCGGTAATGGATAGTCTCTTACGGCAGCGCCGCTTGCGGCTCTAGCAACTGAGCCTGTGCTTAGCTCTCACGGGCTTCCAAACTTGGGCACTTGATGTATCTTGCCCACCTCCCTAGGATGCAAATCCGCACCAGCAACGGGAGAGAGATAGTAGGGGAGACTAGATGGTTCTCAAGCTGTCGATGCTGCACGCCAAGGCTCGGCGCGCTCTGCTCCTAGCCAGCTCCTCCCACCGGAAACCAGCTAAGATTAGTTAATCTAGCCCAATCCTATGAATTTAATTCTGACTGGACATTACCAACCTTGTACATGCATGACTCCCAACCATTGATCTCTAATCAAATTAGAGTTGTTGAACTATTGCAGATGGTGTGGTCTGTGGTCTCCTTAATTTAAAAAATAAATAAATAAATACATATAAAAAAATACTATATTTAGAAATGTATAATAAAAAACAACTGCTCTGTATTACAGAATAAAATGCTTTGCTCATTTATATAGTTGGTCTCCCACTTCAGAGGTGTATATTAAGACCACAAAGCTTATCCCAGAAAAAAATAACATGATTCAGAACATAAAATTTCATGTCTGGGATTTATTTAAAAAAAATTTAAGCTCCAAATATAGATTTCTTTTCAATCACAGCCTTTCCATAAATAAGCACTTTCTAGCAACCCACATGCAGAGGGATTTACATGAACTGGATTTTTGAGGCTGTTGTGTTTTCTTATAAAAAACAGACTATTGTTTGAGCTGGCAGGCATTTGCTCTCTCGGGAATGTACTATGATACTAAATGGAGAAATACCATTGAAAGTTGTTGTTCGATGTTGGCTTTTTTCAATTATTGTAAGTTTTTATCTATTTTATTGACTTAAGTTTGTCTTGTTCTAAAAATAAATGGGTTGTAAAATTCATGAAAATTCCAACTCTAATTAACTCTTTCAGTGTAGAGGCATTTTACATACCCTGTGGTAGTGCTGTTTAAAGGGATACTGAACCCCAATTTTTTTCTTTAGTGATTCAGATAGAGCATGCAATTTTAATTTAATTTTAATTATAATTTACTCCTGTTAGCAAATGTTCTTCATTCTCTTGGTATCTTTATTTGAAAAGCAAGAATGTAAGTTTAGATGCCGGCCTATTTTGGTGAACAACCTGGGTTGTTCTTGCTGATTGGTGGATAAATTCATCCACCAATAAACAAGTGCTGTCCAAGGTACTGGACTTTCTTTTTCAAATAAAGATAGCAAGAGAACATAGAAAAAATTATGATAGGAGTAAATTAGAAAGTTGCTTAAAATTGCATGCTCTATCTGAATCACACATCATTGCATTTACACAGTGAGGTAGCCACACAATAGTCACCAACATTAGGAAAAAAAAGGCACTTTGGACCAAAGCCACCCGCACCATGCTTATTTATGGAAACCATAACCCCACCCACTCCAATCCACCCCAAAACAAGAACGTAAAATACTAGTAGTATAATTTAGCCACACTGATTGCTTAAAATGATAGGTAAAACATTATGCTTTCAGGATTCAGATAGAGCATGTCATTTTTAAATTCAATTTTATCAAATTAACTTTGTTTTCTTGAGTACCTTTGTTGAAAAGAATATATACATATCATCATCAGCAGCAATGCACTACTGGGAGCTAGCTGTTCATTTTTTGGTTGCACACATTTGTCTTTTGTCATTGGTTCAACATATGTGTTCAGGTAGCTCCCACTAGTGCATTGCTGCTCTGGAACTGACTTTAATTATGTGTTTAATTACTTTGCAGGGGTTAAACACATGGTTATGTACAAGCAAAAGTGCAATAATAAACTTGCTGTAACATAGTAGAACATTTTCTTTTTGTGCTGTTATAGCCTCTTCATGTTAAATCATCAAGCTCCTCATCACCTCCCTTACATAAATGGCATAGGAAGGATATCTTTACAGCAAGTACCAACATAAGCAAGGGTTAAATTATTAACCCTTTAAACATCTGTATAGCAGGACACCACAAAGCACAGCAGCCTGAAATTAGACAGTGATATTACTTTATATGCTTAACCCGCTGACAGCTGTGTTGAGGCTGCTGGAATAGAGAATTTGCTTTTATGTTTTGCTTTTATGTTTTACTTTTGCTAAAACACTACTGAAATGTTCACAAGTAGGTGGCATTTTATGGAGTAAAGATTATTTTTTGATCTTTGCTGTTGCAATGATTGTGGGAAGCAGGTTAATAGACCCAGAAATGCCCAAGTAAATCTGGATTTTTCTGTTTCTTCTGGAAATTCCAGTCCCAGCACATGAAAAGCCTGATGCGTTAATCCTCTACTAAGCAAAGCCTCAGGATATACAAGGGGAAAATTATTTTTTATGTTGCAAATTATGCCACACTATCGATATGCCTTGCTTCCTTACCCCTTGCCTCTTACCCACCCTGGTATTGTATATCACATCTCATGGCTTTCCCTAACCGAAACCTGACTACACACTGCTAACCTTCAGTGTAACACAAATTCACAGATAAAGAAGACTACAGGAAAAAAAACTTACAGCAACTAAGAAACTAAAGACAATAGAGTAAAATCACCAACTACAGCACCCTCTGTGCTAGGAGTACTGCACTGCGCATAATATTATTAAACTAAACACAGGTGGAAAATCCTTTATGCAAACTGCTTGGGACAGGGAAAGGTTTGGATTTCAGGATGGTTTGGATTTTGGAATATTTGCACCTGTAAAATGGGACAGCTTGAATAGGGGATGGAGACAACAATATCTTATATAATTTAGGCAATAAATACATGTTATAATACAGCTTATACCTGTAAGCTAAATGTAGTTTTATTTGTATAAACTGTCCCCTGTACTAGCTACAGTACTGTAATCCGAAAGCTAATATTTGTTGTTTTAAATAAACATAGAATATTATTAGCATTTTTGGACACACAAATAAACCTGAGGGCACAGGCAGAGAAGGTTGTGACTTACAGGCAAAATAGTAGGTTTTAATCATTTTATTTAAAAAAAAATAATAAAAAAATTTGGATTTCAGAATAAGTTTGGATTTTGGAATTCCGAATTTGGGGATTTGTACCTATACAGACTAATAGAACAAGGCACACACTTAAAGGTAGGGACAGGAAGAAAAATAACAGGACTGTCCAGTTGAAAACGGACAATTGGCAATTATACCTTCTCTTTCTTTCTTTTTTTTTAATAAAAGTTCTTCTACATAATAATTTAACAATTAAGAATACACGTGAGCCTATTTTGATGCAAAAGAACGACAACAATTTTTAAAGTTAAATCACAGGAGCATCAGGCATTTATTACACTTACACATTGTATGGGGAAAGTTTCATGTTCATTTAAGTGGAACATCATATAAATTATATATATATATATATATATATATATATATATATATATATATATATATATATATATATATATAAATGTTTTTTTTTATTTTTTTTTATTAGCAGACATAAAAGAACTTCCTACATTTTTATGAAGATCAGGTGTTGAGCAAAGTGCAAAGAAATAAATCTGTGCCTACCAGGCATGCAATGTTTAGATTAATTGTTAAACAGAAACAGATTACTTTACTTCCTTGTGTGAAGTGATTGTCTGTAATTCATCTCTCCTACCACAACAGCTTGTTCAAGCGAATTCCGTCACTCACGTTAAATAAATATACAGATTTCAACATAACGATTGAAATGTAAAAAATGTAAATGTGAACATGGCAAAAAAAAACACAAAATATTTCCATGAGGCTGATGAATTACTCCATGAAAATGAAAAAAGTTTTATTAAGCACAGTTTCACTAATATTCTTTTAGGAGCAACTTCTATTATGTCATTTTTACAGTTAAGTGATGGTAAATCCAAGCATATAAAAGACACTAGGATTTACCATCACTAAAAATAAACATTTGTAAGTCATCATTTACTAAAAAAAACAGTGTTAAACTCACCCTATCAGTGCAGCAAGTAGATCACTAAAATCAGCGCCTCTATCCGCCCATGGCACAGTGCTCTTCTCCAATGAGGTTACGTTTCCACCTTTGGTTAGAGGTGGAAAGTCACCTCATTGAAGAAGAGTGCTGTGCTGTGGGCGGCCGGAAGTGCTGAGTTAGAGATATACTTGCGGTACATATAGGGTGAGTTTAACACTGTTTTTTTTTAGCAAATAATGACTTAAACTAATGTTTATTGTTAGTGATGGTAAATCCTAGCGTTTGTTATATATAATCGTAACATTTACTTAACTGTAATGTTTTTAGATTTCATGGAGTAATTAATCAGCCTCAAGTGCAGCAGTGTTTGAACAATGTAATATATATATATGTCTGAACAAACAGGCACTTTGAAAAATAAAAGAAAAAAAAAGTTTAATTATACAAGTTGTGACATTTCAAAAGATTACAAATGATTTTCTGCATCATATATTTTCCTCCCCATTGTGTCTTCCTCTCCTTCAACCTCTATTTTTCTATTTTTCAAATTTCTCGTAATATTTATCTTTATTCCTTACTTCATCTGTTTCTCCCAATATCTCATTTTTATTTCCCCCTTACAATTTGCCAAACATCTAAAATAATTGAATGTAATATCCTTAAAAGGACATTTAACCAAAAATCGAAATAGCTGAAAAATGCATATTTTAATTTCTATGTGCTTGAAGCTCCAGAGCAAAACAAAACAAAATGTGCTACCCGTGTCAGGTGCTCCCTGTCACATTCATGATCCCCTGTGAGATTCTTCACTTCAGAGATCATCATTATGTTCTATAGGAAGCAGGTGGCCACTTGCCAACACTTCCAGGTGCAGCCCCCTTTTTAGACAATCAAGTGAAGCCTGCTTGAGCTTGAGGGCCCGTGTTTCTAAAGACCACTGCTCCATAACCTGTCTGCCTGCTCTGAGGAGGTGGACAGAGATCGCCGCAATTCCACCCGATCGAATACGATCGGGTTGATTGACACCCCCTGCTGGCGGCCGATTGGCCGCGAATCTGCAGGGGGCGTTGTTGCACCAGCAGCTCACAAGAGCTGCTGGTGCAATGCTGAATACGGAGAGCGTATTGCTCTACGCATTCAGCGAGGTCTGTCGGACATGATCCGCACTGTCGGATCAGGTCCGACAGACCTTTGATAAATATCCCCCCAGGTGTTCTGTAATATTCTCCGTCCTACGTTATGTTTCCCAACCTACGGCCATGCCTACAAAAAACTTGCAAACACAGTTGTGGACGCATGCGCTCACTGACGCAGTAGGAAAATATTACAGAACCCGTCTACAATAAACTTGTAAATATACTACGGAGCACACATCCGCTCATTGCCGCAGTCGATAAATATTACAAAACTGTTACTTCCATAATTTTGGCACTAGCTGGGGCAATTTAAATAACAGTGGTAAAAAAAAGGCTTCATATTCATATTAATGAAAAACGTTCAATCATTCAATCAAACAAATCCGTATTTTGCCATTGTTATTTAGATGTCACCAGCTAGTGCCAAAAATAATCAAACAAAACTGTACAATAAATTTGAATATGAAGCATTTTTTTTGCCATTGTTATTTAAAATTGCCCTGTGACACTATGAACTATCAGTGTTTGAGGGACGCAGTTTCCTTCCCACTGCGGGACTGACAGCTCTCTCCCGGTGATTTGTTGATTTTGGCACTAGCTGGGCACATCTAAAGAACAGTGGCAAAATACGGATTTGTTTGACTACATGATTGAACGTTTTTCATTAATATGTAGCCGTTTTTTGCCACTGTTTATTTAAATTGCCCCAGCTAGTGCCAAAATTATGGACGTACCAGTTCTGTAATATTTGCCGACTGCGGCATTGAGCGCATGCGTGCTCTGTAGTATATTTACAAGTTTATTGTAGGCAGTGAGCGAATGCGTGCACAACTGCCTTTGCAAGTTTTTTGTAGGCGTGGCCTAGGTAGGGAAACGTAACGCAGTAGGAGAATATTACAGAACACAGGCTGTCAAATTTTAGATAATTTTTCCCTCAGTCAGTTAAAGGGACACTCAAGACAAAATAAACTTTTATGATTCAGAAAGATCAACAGTTTTAAGACACTTTCCAATTTGCTTCCATTATTAAATTTTGCACAGTCTTTTTATATTCACATTTTCTGGGGAACAAGATCCTACTGAGCATGTGCACAAGCTCACTGGGTATATGTATGCTAGTCTGTGATTGGCTGATGTCTGTCACATGATACAAGGGGCCGGAAAATGAGAGGAAAAATAAATTTGTCAGAAAAAAAAAAGAGTATGGGGCCAATTTATCATTGATCTGTCCGACATGATCCGATCGTATGAAATTGGGCGGATTGATGTCCGCATCCTCAGAGCAGGTGGACCAGTTATGGAGCAGTGGTCTTAAGACTGCTGCTTCATAACTGCTGGGCTCATGCGGAAACAGGGGCATCAGGGGCCATTCTGCCCTTGATAAAACGACCCCTATGTATTAAATCATTGTCTTTTTATTGTGCACTTGTTAATTGTGCAATGCATTTTTTACATTACCTTTGCAGGACTGCCAGTTGAAATTCTGGATTGTCTAGTTAAAGGGACACGAAACCAAAAATATTATTTCAGGATTCAGAGTATAGAATTATAAACAACTTTCCACTCTACTTCTATTTGTTTGCATTCTCTTAGTATCCTTTGTTGAATGAACAGCAGCAATCCTTTGTTGCAAATAATACCTAGGTAAGCTTAGGAGCAGAAATGCACTACTGGGAGCTAGCTGAACATGTCAGGTGAGCAAATGATAAGAGGGATATATGTGCAGTCACCAATCTGCAGCTAGCTACCTAGCAATGCCTACCTAGGTATAATTTTCAACAAAGAATTCCAAGAAAATGAAGCACATTAGATAATAGAAGTTAACTTTAATGTTGTTTAAAATGCTAAGCTCTATCTGAATCATAAAAAGAAAAAAAATGCATTTCGTGTTCCTTTAAATAAAATACAGCTTTCAACCTCGAAAGCTGTACATTAACTTAATCTTTATTTTTCAGCATAAATTATAGCATTGTGGAACGAAAAAACATTTCTGTATATAAAAGCCTAGGAACTACCAACCTATATCAACTCCATTACACTTTAAACCAATGAACTGAATATTATGCACCAGTGTCCTAAGCATGGAAATGGTTAAAACTGTGTCACTTTTTATTTTTTTAACAAGAGGTCAGCATTTTGGCAGAGGCTCTTCCATTCATCAGGGAAATAATAAGGCTGACTAATGTGGAGCCTCATTAAAAAGCTGAAAAGTAGCGAGCCCCTTTGAAACTCTGCACTTCATTGCAGCTATCAATTTATTTTCTAGCCCTTATTAAGCTGTAATATTGCAGTAAAGACAAAGGGGAGTGCCCAGGCAAACTGAGTTATGGTGCAGTAATAACCTATCAAGGGGTTTACTTCACTCGTTACTGCTCAATAACAGAAGGTTGAAAATGTCCTGAGTAGAATTAAATGTAAAATGCTAAGAAAATGCATAAACAGGAATAAAAATGCCTTAATCACATGCATAGGAAAAACTGTTGCTTTAAAAAAAAAAAAAAATCTTAACAGGACACTGTCCTTATAAACATTAGACCAGTTTTGTGAATTGCATATTTTAATGCATTTTTTCTTATGCACCTTAAAAGTTTGTCACTTTTCTGATTCAGCAAGCTGAGTGAGCATAGTCATACATGTTTCAAAGGGAACGATTTATCATCGGTCTGTCTGATATGATCTGCTCAGCAGACAGCATATGCTCTTAAGACCGCTACTTCATAACTGCTGTTTCCGGCGAGCCCGAAGGCTCTCGCGGAAAAAGAGGCATCAGGGACCATTCGGTCCTTAATAAATCGGCCCCAATAATTAAACCACAATTACCTCTTTCTAGGCACTAACTCTGTAGCTATGAAAAGCACTGGAATATATGGGAGGTACTAAAAGTCTGGTGTCATGCATGTGCAAACATGCACGGTCTTGAACCTACCTAGGTATGTTATAATTTCAGCAAAGGATACCAAGGGTAGAAGGTAAATTTGATAATAAAAGGAAAGAATATTTATTGTTTTAAAAGGATATGAAACCCAACTTTTTTCTTTCATGATTCAGACAGAGCATGCAATTTTAAGCAACTTTCTCATTTACTCCTATTATCAATTTCCTCTTTGTTCTCTTGGTATCTTTATTTGAGAAAGCAGGAATGTAAGCTTAGGTGCCGGCCCATTTCTGGTTTAGCACCCATGGTAGCGCTTTCTGATTAGTGACTACATTTAAGAGTAAGTTAGAAAGCTGCTTAAAATTTCATGCTCTGTCTGAATCATGAAAGAAAAAAATTGGGTTTCATATCCCTTTAAGTTAATATATTCTACAAAAACATTTATAATTATATTATTTATATATTTCCTCCCTACACCTTCACGCAGAGGCCAAACTACAGGGGGTGCAGAGGTCGCAGGTGCGACTGGGCTCCTGAGGGTGGGGGCCCAGCTTTAAAAAAAAATAAAAAAAAAATATTTTTTTTTATAATTTTTTTTTTAATAAAAAACGTTAACCTACCACTGCCTACACTGATATCATGTGAGTGTGACATGACTACAGGGGTTAGTGTTTCTGTTTTACCCATTGGTGTTTATGTGTGTGTGTATGGTGTGTGTATGTATGTGACTGTGTGTGTATTTATGCATGCATGTGTGTGTGTATGTTTGTGGAACCAGCAAATTACAGACCTTGTAACTACAGCATTGGTGGGGCAGGGGGTGAACAGTGTCATTATACAGTACCACTATATACAGTATGGGGGGTGGACCATGTCACTGACTACTGTGGTCACTTTATAAAGTACTGGACGGGTAGGGTCAGGCCAGCCATCTCACCGGCAGATTACAGACTGTGTCACTAACTTACTATATACAGTTCTGGGGGGTTAAATAGTGTCATATATATATATATAGTAATAGGGGGTCAGACTATCTCACAGACTGTGGGCACAGAGTACCTCCTTTTGCAGACATGTAATCTGATTCACATTTTTTTTGTGTTAAATGTAAAAAAAAAATTAAAAAATGTATTAAATTCACCTTTTTTGGAGGGGGGAGGGGCGGTGGGGGGCCCCTTCTTAGATTCTTGCACCTGGGCCCTGTGGTTTCTAGTTACGCCTCTGCCTTCACGGATATACTAATGAAAGCATCAGGGGTCTTGATTGTGACACAGGATTGGCGGGAATTTTATTTTGCTTACTGTTAACAACTAGTAATGGTTTCATGTGGTGGAAGTGCCCTTAACTTTGCTCTTTTTGCGGGTAGTGCACAGAAAAATGGAAAAAGGTCATTTCAATTTAACTTCATCTGGACCCTCATATTGTTGTATTTTACAAATTCCCTGAGATTGCTTTAAATTTCAGTAAACAGTGAAAAATCACTTATCCCCAAATATTGGAAACAGTTCACCTAGTAAAGCGGTGCAGAGTAAAAAATACACATCTTTTAAATCATCACATCCCTGATTATCATGAATTGTCTGCAGTAAATATATGAGTTCTGCTTAAAGGGATTGAAAAGTAAAAATTAAATTTGCAAGATTCAGATAGAGAATGTCATTATAAGACACTTTTAAATGCACTTCTATTTTCAAATACAGCGGTCAATCATTATCCTTTAGAAAAACGTATAAAATTATTAATCTACAAAAATCCCCTTAGACTTTAATGGTGTTTTTCTGCTGAAAATCATTAGGTTTATACAAAGGTTTGTGACTGACACCTTATTTTGTTTTCTTGTATCCATTGTTGAAAAATAACTTACATATGGGGTTAAACACATAGTTGCACACAAACAATAGAGCAATAATAAATAGCTGTAACATATTAGAGCATTTCTTTTTGCACTTTTATTTCCCTTTAAATGTTTAGGATAATATTATTACTCCTCAAAACTGTGATTAAGGGGCCCAATTGTCAAGCTCCGAATGGAGCTGCTTGATGCCCTCAATAGTTATAAAGTAGAAGTCTAAAGACCGCTGCTCCATAACTTGTCCGCCTGCTCTGAGGCCGCGGATATCAATCCGCCCGATCCTATAGAATCAGGCTGATTGACACCCCCTGCTAGCAGCCGATTGGCCGCAAATCTGCAGGGGACGGCATTGTACAAGCATTTCACCAGAACTGCTTGTGCAATGATAAATGCCAAAAGCGTATGCTGTCTGCATTTATCGCTGTGCGGCGGACATGATACGCTACATTGTATCATGTCTGTCCGCACTTTTAGTATATCAGACTTGAGTTATGTCCTTTATAGATTACATTCTATTTGTACTTTCTTTGTAGAGCCATCACCTCATGTCTGTGTTGTATTACATAGGTGAATAGAAAATGTTCCTACCTGTCGCTGTCTTATTCAGATTTTCTGTAAATTGTAGCTTATATTGTTATGCAGCTATTGAAGTTGTTTTTGTTTTGTTATATTTGACAATGTCTGATTTCATATCCATCAGGTTATTGTTGGTACATTTGTTTTGTTGGTACATTTGTTTTGATGTTTATATGCCTTTAAAATCTTCAGTAAGCATAAAAAAGTAATGTTATTTCTGTTATTTATAAAATGCATCACAATGTATTGGTGATGTTAGGTTTGTTTTTTGATATCTGCATTTAGGGCTAAATTGTAAGTTGAGCGCTAATTAGAAGTGGCTGGTTATTGCTACCACGAGCTTGCAGTAGCAATTAGAGCTTATAAAATTAACTAGAGATCAGATCTCTGGTTAATTTTATAAATAGGGTAGGAACCTGTATAAACAGAGAGAGAGAGAGAGAGGCGCCTCATGGGACAGTATCGTGCAAGTAGAAAAAATCACACTCGATAAAGCAACTCGTGAACAGAGGTACTCACAAGAGCGGCGGCATCTAAGAATGCCTAGCAGTGCAGGACGGGACTTTCAGTCCTGATGAAATGACCCGTAGGTCGAGAAACGCGTTGCTGTTTGCCAATGTTTTAATATTACAACTCAATAAATTACGAGTTTTTATATTTTAACTTGCTCTACGTATGCTGCCTTTGATTGGTCCACTGACCTGTCATTTCCACTGCGGAGTTTGGTGATTGGTACTCCCGGGAAACAGCTACCACTACCGACGCTGACTGCTAGGCGGCCGCTGATTGGCCCTGTGATCTTACGCCCAAGCACCGGAGTGATTGTCTGTCCGGCGACTGAAAGTCCCGTCCTGCACTGCTAAGCATTCTTATATGCCGCCGCTCTTGTGAGTACCTCTGTTCACGAGTTGCTTTATCGAGTGTGATTTTTTCTACTTGCACGATACTGTCCCATGAGGCGCCTCTCTCTCTCTCTGTTTATACAGGTTCCTACCCTATTGCATATCTCCTAAGAGTGCTGCCTGATCCCCTGAGAGATATCGGATTTCTTCACTTTCTGGATGGTTTGGAACTTTGCGCACCTCACATAGAGACTCTCGTGCTCTATTTTTTTAATTTTATAAATGTGCATCAAATGCCCCCCAAATACAAAGTAGTGAATTTTATTAAAAAAATAAAAATTGTAGCATTTTTATTTTTTAATTAAAATAATTGCACTAGACAGTATTTTGGGGAAAAAATTGGCAGGAGTGGGGTGTTGAAAAGTGCCTATACATTGCGGTCCATGTGTTCCCAGTAAATATATATATATGTATATGCTGAGTGACGTAAACAGAACATTTGGAGAGGCAGGAAGAGTTTGCCCGTGTTCGTAAGGAGGGATTGCAGAGTCCGGTAAGAAAGGCAATAGGGCCAGTGGACCCGTTGTGTACATCTGGGAAGGAGATTGATATACTTGTACTTAAGCACTCTATACTTGTATACACATTGTATTGTTTAGCAGTCGTATAGCACCAGACACCTTACGTTTTGTGGATTTTATTTATACAATATGGTGGCTAATAGAAGTCTATTGTTTGCTATCCGGGACTCATGTATATGTTTATATACACATATTAACACATCAATATATATGTATATAAGCAAATACATATATATTTAATATTGCTGCCATCACTGCGCTACTTACCCCCTTTTCGCTACGCTTTGGTTCTGTGCTGTCTCTGAAGACATCAGAACAAGATCCTCTTTTGAGTGCAACGCTTCACAGCAAAGCGAGCTCACATTCAAATTGCTGACAACTTGTAATACCAGCGCACATTAGCGTGCACTGGTATTAAAAAGTAGAGTGCAAATATCGCTTTAGCGAAAGCGATATTTTGCCCTCTACTTGTAATCTGGCCCTTAATGTGGTGTTTTTTTTAAAACCATATAATATTGGCCTTGATTCAATAAGTAATTAATATCTTTGCAGGGGGATAAATTATTGGGAAATTCATAAAAATTTGTGCCTGCTGGTCCTCACATCTAGAATTCACTCTCTGTTGTATTCAATGGACCAGCATCTATCTTGTAACTATTACGCTATAGGTGGATATTAATTCCACTGTGAAGAATACTGGCATAACACAGACACATTCCAAGCATTACAGAATAAACAAATGAACAAAAACCCTCCCTTTATAAAACAGCCCATTCTAACATAAAAGAAAACTTCTAAATAGTTAATGGATATTAAACACAGTAGAATTGTTTAAAGGGACATGAAACCCACATTTTTTCTTTCATGATTTAGAAAGAGAATGCAATTTTAAACATCTTTCTAATTTACTTCTATTATCTAATTTGTTTTATTCTCTTGATATTCTTTGCTGAAAAGCATATCTAGACATGCTCAGTAGCTGCTGATTGGTTGCTGCACATAGAAGCCTCGTGTGATTGGCTCACCCATGTGCATTGCTTTTTCTTCAACTAAGGATATCTAAAAAATAAAGCAAAATAAATAATAGAAGTAAATTGTAATGTTGTTTAAATTTGTATTCTCTATCTGAATCATGAAATAAAGACTTTTGGTTTAGTGGCCCTTTAAACAAGTGCATAATAATAAGACAATACAGCCTCTGAATTTAAAATGAGCAGTAGATTTTTTTTTACAAATTTCATAATTTACTGGTCCTCTGTATCATGTGACATCAATCAACCAACCGCAGGCTCAGATACGTATACACTGTGATGTGTTGCGCATGCTCAGTAGGAGCTGGTGCCTTAGAAAGTGATTTAATAATTAAAGTAAATTGAAGAGACTGTTAAGGCTGCATGTTTTGTCTGAATCACAAGAGTTTAATGTTGGCATTTGTGCAAGCTAAGGCCTAGATTTGGAGTTTGGCGTTAGCCGTGAAAACCAGCGTTAGAGGCTCCTAACGCTGGTTTTAGGCTAACTCCGGTATTTGGAGTCACTCAAAATAGGGTCTAACGCTCACTTTTCAGCCGCGAATTTTCCATACCGCAGATCCCCTTACGTCAATTGCGTATCCTATCTTTTCAATGGGATCTTTCTAACTCCGGTATTTAGAGTCGTGGCTGAAGTGAGCGTTAGAAATCTAACGACAAAACTCCAGCCGCAGGAAAAAGTCAGTAGTTAAGAGCTTTCTGGGCTAACGCCGGTTCATAAAGCTCTTAACTACTGTACTCTAAAGTACACTAACACCCATAAACTACATATGTACCCCTAAACTGAGGCCCCCCCACATCGCCGCCACTCGATTAAATTTTTTTAACCCCTAATCTGCCGACCGCCACCTACGTTATACTTATGTACCCCTAATCTGCTGCCCCTAACACCGCCGACCCCTGTATTATATTTATTAACCCCTAACCTGCCCCCCACAACGTCGCCGCCAGCTACCTAAAATAATTAACCCCTAATCTGCCGACTGCAAAGCGCCGCCACCTACATTATAGCTATATACCCCTAATCTGCTGCCCCTAACACCGCCGACCCCTATATTATATTTATTAACCCCTAATCTGCCCCCCACAACGTCGCCTCCACCTAACTACACTTATTAACCCCTAATCTGCCGAGCGGACCGCACCGCTACTATTATAAAGTTATTAACCCCTAATCCGCCTCACTAACCCTATAATAAATAGTATTAACCCCTAATCTGCCCTCCCTAACATCGCAGACACCTAACTTCAAACATTAACCTCTAATCTGCCGACCGGAGCTCACCGCTACTATAATAAATGTATTAACCCCTAAAGCTAAGTCTAACCCTAACACTAACACCCCCCTAAGTTAAATATAATTTTTATCTAACGAAATTAATTAACTCTTATTAAATAAATTCTTCCTATTTAAAGCTAAATACTTACCTGTAAAATAAATCCTAATATAGCTACAATATAAATTATAATTACATTGTAGCTATTTTAGGATTAATATTTATTTTACAGGCAACTTTGTAATTATTTTAACCAGGTACAATAGCTATTAAATAGTTAAGAACTATTTAATAGTTACCTAGTTAAAATAATTACAAAATTACCTGTAAAATAAATCCTAACCTAAGTTACAATTAAACCTAACACTATACTATCATTAAATTAATTAAATAAAATACCTACAATTACCTACAATTAAACCTAACACTACACTATCAATAAATAAATTAAATACAATTCCTACAAATAACTACAATGAAATAAACTAACTAAAGTACAAAAAATAAAAAAGAACTAAGTTACAAAAAATAAAAAAATATTTACAAACATAAGAAAAATATAACAACAATTTTAAAACTAATTACACCTACTCTAAGCCCCCTAATAAAATAACAAAGACCCCCAAAATAACAAAATGCCCTACCCTATTCTAAATTACTACATTTCAAAGCTCTTTTACCTTACCAGCCCTGAACAGGGCCCTTTGCGGGGCATGCCCCAAGAAATTCAGCTCTTTTGCCTGTAAAAAAAAACATACAATACCCCCCCAACATTACAACCCACCACCCACATACCCCTAATCTAACCCAACCCCCCCTTAAATAAACCTAACACTAAGCCCCTGAAGATCTTCCTACCTTGTCTTCACCCTACCAGGTTCACCGATCCGTCCTGAAGAGCTCCTCCGATGTCCTGATCCAAGCCCAAGCGGGGGGCTGAAGATGTCCATGATCCGGATGAAGTCTTCATCCAAGCGGGAGCTGAAGAGGTCCATGATCCGGATGAAGTCTTCTATCAACGGCATCTTCAATCTTCTTTCTTCCGGATCCATCTTGCAGACCTCCGACGTGGAACATCCTCTTCTCCCGACGCCTACTAGCCGAATGACGGTTCCTTTAAGGGACGTCATCCAAGATGGCGTCCCTCGAATTCCGATTGGCTGATAGGATTCTATCAGCCAATCGGAATTAAGGTAGGAATATTCGGATTGGCTGATGGAATCAGCCAATCAGAATCAAGATCAATCCGATTGGCTGATCTAATCAGCCAATCAGATTGAGCTCGCATTCTATTGGCTGATCGGAACAGCCAATAGAATGCAAGCTCAATCTGATTGGCCGATCAGAATATTCCTACCTTAATTCCGATTGGCTGATAGAATTCTATCAGCCAATCGGAATTCGAGGGACGCCATCTTGGATGACGTCCCTTAAAGGAACCGTCATTCGGCTAGTAGGCGTCGGGAGAAGAGGATGTTCCGCGTCGGAGGTCTGCAAGATGGATCCGGAAGAAAGAAGATTGAAGATGCCGTTGATAGAAGACTTCATCCGGATCATGGACCTCTTCAGCTCCCGCTTGGATGAAGACTTCAGCCGGATCATGGACCTCTTCAGCCCCCCGCTTGGGCTTGGATCAGGACATCGGAGGAGCTCTTCAGGACGGATCGGTGAACCTGGTAGGGTGAAGACAAGGTAGGAAGATCTTCAGGGGCTTAGTGTTAGGTTTATTTAAGGGGGGTTTGGGTTAGATTAGGGGTATGTGGGTGGTGGGTTGTAATGTTGGGGGGGGTATTGTATGTTTTTTTTTACAGGCAAAAGAGCTGAATTTCTTGGGGCATGCCCCGCAAAGGGCCCTGTTCAGGGCTGGTAAGGTAAAAGAGCTTTGAAATGTAGTAATTTAGAATAGGGTAGGGCATTTTGTTATTTTGGGGGTCTTTGTTATTTTATTAGGGGGCTTAGAGTAGGTGTAATTAGTTTAAAATTGTTGTAATATTTTTCTTATGTTTGTAAATATTTTTTTATTTTTTGTAACTTAGTTCTTTTTTATTTTTTGTACTTTAGTTAGTTTATTTCATTGTAGTTATTTGTAGGAATTGTATTTAATTTATTTATTGATAGTGTAGTGTTAGGTTTAATTGTAGGTAATTGTAGGTATTTTATTTAATTAATTTAATGATAGTATAGTGTTAGGTTTAATTGTAACTTAGGTTAGGATTTATTTTACAGGTAATTTTGTAATTATTTTAACTAGGTAACTATTAAATAGTTCTTAACTATTTAATAGCTATTGTACCTGGTTAAAATAATTACAAAGTTGCCTGTAAAATAAATATTAATCCTAAAATAGCTACAATGTAATTATAATTTATATTGTAGCTATATTAGGATTTATTTTACAGGTAAGTATTTAGCTTTAAATAGGAAGAATTTATTTAATAAGAGTTAATTAATTTCGTTAGATAAAAATTATATTTAACTTAGGGGGGTGTTAGTGTTAGGGTTAGACTTAGCTTTAGGGGTTAATACATTTATTATAGTAGCGGTGAGCTCCGGTCGGCAGATTAGGGGTTAATGTTTGAAGTTAGGTGTCGGCGATGTTAGGGAGGGCAGATTAGGGGTTAATACTATTTATTATAGGGTTAGTGAGGCAGATTAGGGGTTAATAACTTTATTATAGTAGCGCTCAGGTCCGCTCGGCAGATTAGGGGTTAATAAGTGTAGTTAGGTGGAGGCGACGTTGTGGGGGGCAGATTAGGGGTTAATAAATATAATATAGGGGTCGGCGGTGTTAGGGGCGGCAGATTAGGGGTACATAAGGATAATGTAAGTAGCGGCGGTTTACGGAGCGGCAGATTCGGGGTTAAAAATAATATGCAGGGGTCAGCGATAGCGGGGGCGGCAGATTAGGGGTTAATAAGTGTAAGGTTAGGGGTGTTTAGACTCGGGGTACATGTTAGGGTGTTAGGTGCAGACGTAGGAAGTGTTTCCCCATAGCAAACAATGGGGCTGCGTTAAGAGCTGAACGCAGCTTTTTTGCAGGTGTTAGGTTTTTTTTCAGCTCAAACAGCCCCATTGTTTCCTATGGGGGAATCGTGCACGAGCACGTTTTTGAGGCTGGCCGCTTGCATAAGCAACTCTGGTATCGAGAGTTGAAGCTGCGTTAAAAATGCTCTACGCTCCTTTTTTGGAGCCTAACGCAGCCTTTTTGTGGACTCTCAATACCAGAGTTATTTTTATGGTGCGGCCAGAAAAAAGCAAGCGTTAGCTACGCGGGTCGTTACCGACAAAACTCCAAATCTAGGCCTAAGGGTTCAGATGTCCTTAGACTTAAAGGGAGATGAAACCCAAAACATTTATTTCATGATTTGGATAGAACATACTATTCTAAACAACTTTCCAAATCAGTTCTATTATCGTATTTGATTCATTGTCTTGGTATCCTTTGTCGAAGGAGCAGTAATTCACTACTGGGAAATAGCTGAAAGACAATGAAAAAAGGCATAAATGTGCAGCCACCAATCAGCAGCTTCTGAGTCTACCAATGTATACTTTTTAAAAAGGATACAAAGAGAATTAAATAAATTAGATAATACAAATAAATTGGAAAGCTATTTAAAGTCGCATGCTCTATCTGAATCAGGAAACAAACATTTTGGGTTTCATGTCCCTTTAACTTACTTTGGATAACCAGTACAAGGTTGATATCACTGAAGCTTTTAGCAAAAATGTAAATGAATGTCCCCAACACTAAGGCTTGTGATCCCCAATGTTTCAGTATAAAGTCTGATTAGATGTACTAGGTAGCCACGTATACATAACAAAATGGTAAGTATTTGTATTCCCTTTTTATTGAGGTTAGAATGCATTATCTATATAGGAATGTTTCACAAACAATTTTTTTCATCAATCAACATTAGGAACAGCAAATAAAACGATGATACAAAAAGTGGATAAAGTTTTGAATAAGAGATCAGTAGCTAACCTCATTTTTACAAAATGTTAGATAACACTTGTGAGGTGCGTTAGTAAATCACAGACCTAAACATCCTTGTCTAGCTTGAGAGGCTCAGATACCTCAGACAAGCTTGCTCAAAAGAGGGCCACTCATAGGCCTTATGAGGCTGAGGTAAATAGCACAAAACAGGTAAATAAATACAATTAAGTGTAGAATGATATAAATAAATAAATGCATTATGCTTGATTACAGATGGGGAAAATGTTTAACGTGTTATTAATCTCTTTAGTTTTGCATTCTTCACAAATTCAAAATAACTCCATCAACTAGAAAGAAAATAAATAGTGTAATACAATGTAATAATCTTATACTAATTGGTCATAATTTACATGTACCCAGCTCTAAGTATATCCAGGAAAAGTTTTAATCTGAATATGCCGCAGGTGTTCAACTTCCATAGTACTATTTATTAAAGGGATATGAAACCCAAAACTTTTTTGTGTGATTCAGACAGAGCATACAATTTAAAAAAACAATTAAATAGAGGAGACAGTGTTTCTAAAGGCACACTAAGGACACCTTCTGTCCCTATCCAAAACAGATAGACATTTGGACCCCCAGAATAAGAATTCAGGAGCATTAAAACTGATATTAGAGGCAACTAGGAACATCTTTCTAGCTAAGATAAAACAATGGTGTAAATCTAACACATATTAGCCTTAGGATGATACATTTTAGCTTGGAGGACAAATAAAATAATACGGTATCATAAAACTAGGTGTGGGAGTTCCTTTAAAGAGGTAATTATAGTAATAAAGTAAATTATAGGGAAGTGATTATATATGGAAACTGAAGCTAATGGGGCCCACTACAACTATAAAGAACAGATATCTGTTGAGATTTTATACCTTAACAGGTGAATACTATACCATGCATTAGATAAGAATAAACATATAGGGCTAGATTACAAGTGGAGCGCTAAATATCGCTTGTGTGTAAACGATATTAGTGCTCTATTTTGTAATACCAGAGCACGATAATGTGCACTGGTATTACAAGCAAATCGCGATGCAAATGCGAGCTTGCGTTAGTATTGCTAGGAAGCATTGCGCTCACGAGAGCACACTTCCATAGGCTCCTATGGGAGTCTTGTTCTGATGCCGTCAGAGACGACATCAGAACCTCACACAGCGAAGGAGATGGTAAGTCGCGCAGCGTTGGGCAGCATTTTTAAATATATATGTATATGAATATATATAGTACATTTATGTGTTAATATGTGTATATACACATACATATTTATGTATAAAAGCATATACATATATATTTACATTGCGGTCTATGAGAACACACAGTTCCCATAGACTGCAATGTAAAGGCACTTTTCAGTGTGTTTTTTTTTTTTGTAACACCCCACTCCCACCAACTTTGAAGCCCCAAAACTGCCTAGTGCAGTTTTTTTATATAAAAAAAAAAAAAACTAGATTTTTTTTAAAATAAAAAACTATAATGCCCTCTATTTTGAGGGCATTTGTAGCACTTTTAGAAAATTAACCTAATCTCTGGTTAATTTTCTGAGTGCTAATTGCTACCTTGAGCTCACGGTAGCAATAACCAGCCACTTGTAATGGCTAGTTAATTATCGCGCTCCCACAAACGGGCATATTTGCCCATTTGCGGGAGCGTGATAATTTAGCGCTTCACTTGTAATCTAGCACTTAGTACTTATGTACTAGAATAGGTAAAGGAAAGTGTTATACAGTAATATAAACACTTCTACTATGAGCAAATGTCAGGGACAAATTAAAGTCAGGCAGAGGTTGTATGGCGTTTATAGTCTGAGTCTCAGTCCCAAACACTGATAATCTAATAGTATAACGGTGTCACTCTATGTAGTCATTATCTGTCTCCAGTGCATATATCCCACAAAAACATACACATATTTAATTAAAAATATGTTAAACTTTGCAAGGCCCAGACCATCAGTAGTAGTACTAATATTGCATTTTAAGGAATAGTAAGGGAGCTATACAAGTACAAAAATAAAAAGCAGTAATACCAGCTATATATCATCTAATTATAGTACAGAAATTATAGATAAAGTACTAATGCCTGTATATATGGTAAGTCATTTATCAAATAGCACAAATGTATAGGTCAACAAAAGGCTCCATACAATGCTTATAAACTGTTACATACTTATCTCCAGACTGATGTCTACTAATGAAAAATAATGTAACCTTATTTAGCGATCCAGCATAGTTTTTACCTTAAACCCAACCTCGAGAATATAAGAGTCCCACTAGGTAGACATTTTGGCTGATATAATCCTTGGCATAGGTGTCTCTCCCTGGCAGCCCTTTTCCCCATAGGAGACACCACAGTATTGCATCAACACCTCAAGAAGAGGAGTCGGTCGCATGTCTTGAAGTGGAAGGTTAATGTTGTGTTACCAACTATGAGCTCAGAGACTGGGGTTGTATCTTCAGTGCACAATTGTGAGCTTGATTCCAAATGGCTCACTGTCTTCTACTAATAGGAATGGAGGTTTATTTAGGCAAACTGTTGTGATGTTTTTTTAGTCCCCAGCAATTGATCTCCCAAAGGTTGAGTGTATTGTAACTTTGGGGCATATTTATCAATGTGCGAGCGGACATGATACGAAGTAGCGTATCATGTCTGCCGCACTGCCGACAGCATACACTGTCGGCATGTATTATTGCACCAGCAGTTCTTGTGAACTGCTGAAGCAATGCCGCCCCCTGAAGATTTGCGGCCAATCAGCCACTAGCAGGGGGTGTCAATCGACCTGATCGTATTCGATCGGGTTGATTTCTGTCTGCGGTCTCAGAGCAGGCAAACAAGTTATGGAGCAGCGGTCTTTAGACCGCTGCTTCATAACTTCTGTTTCTGGCGAGCCATCAAGCTCGCCGGAAACAAGGGGCATCAAGCTTCATACGGAGCTTGATAAATATGCCCCTTTATATCTTAAACATTCTGGTATATGTCCATCTGAGAAAAGGCACCTCTAAGCTCTTACCTTTTTTTAATTAAAGGGACAGTCAAGTCCAAAATAAACTTTCATGATTAAAATAGGGCATGTAACAATACAACATAACTGTGATACGTCAAAAAAGAAAGAGAAATGCATAAATACAGAAGAAAGAAATTCACAATATACAGATCATAAAAACATGTTATTATTTCTGTTGCATCACAAAATAAAATAAAAAACAAAGAAAAAGAAGTAGTCTCAACCTCATTTTTTTTTTCCCCTTTTTCCCCTGGCTTCAGGGTATTCATATCGAGAAGAAGTAAAACATAGTGACATAGTGCTTATTCTTTTTCACAGAATATTAATGTAAATTAAACTTTCAGATGCAACATATACCATGATTTACCTTATTTTGTCATACTATATCTTATCTTTTGGAGACAAGTCATATTTGTCACTTTCTCCTTAGTATCACAGTCACCACGGTGTATACCACAGTTATCGCATGTGAAGGGCAGATAACCAATTTGATTCACATTTTTCCCAATAATTATTCATGCATAATATATAGCCAATATATCCGTATAACCCTTGCACAATATGACTTCTTTTAAGTCTAAGGCGTTTTAGACATATTAATATTGACAAGAAATGAGCTATTGTAATAGATAACAGTAATACTTTAACTTTGCTTATACTTCAAAAAACAGAATTATTGTATTAGCCCAATCTCCTAAACACAGAGAAGAGTTTGAGTGCAATAAAGTTCCCAGTTCCAAGGTTAGCAGGGGAGTCTCCCCCTTCTTACTCCCCTCTATCTTTCTCTAGTCAGATGGAGAGGTAAACTCTTCACTCAGGGCCAACTTGTCCCAGTTTGACCGGTAGATGGCTCAGGGTTATTTCCCTTATCTGGACCAACACAGGGAAGAAAACAGTAAAAAATAATAAAGAGTACCTGACCCAGTCAAGAGAGCGTGGTGGACCTGTAGGTATATCTTTCCCTTAAGAACCGGCAGCGGCTTCCTCATGCAGCATCGGTGAGAGGAACAAGGTCCGGTTCTGCTTCTTCCAGGAACCTACACTCACGGCTGATTAGCAGCCAAGCCCTCCTTTTCACAGAGAGGCCACCAAAGGATACCGGGGAAAACAACAAAAAAAAAAAAGAGACAGGGCTCCTCCAAATGCTGGTCGCAACCAGCCAGCTCAACCCCTGTCGGCTCTAAACATCCAGCGCCTGGTTACCTCCGCTACCACAGCATGCGAGTTGCCTGCAGGCTCCCTTCTGGGTTTCCGTCTCTCGCTCGATCTTCGTCGTCTGCGTCCCAGTCACCTGAAAGCCGCACCTCCGGACCAGGCCCCCTCACGCAACAACGGTGGGAGGGGGAAGGCGACTCTGCACAGGGCTCAGACACAACTGCGCTTCTCAGCTGGGTGTCCCCACAGCAAAACAGGTATGGGGGGATTTACCTCCGGTTCTTGACACTCGATCTCCCACACAATTGCGTCCTGGCACCAGGTACCTACAATTTGTTTTATCTGATCGTTCCTGGTCCTATCGTGTTGGTTGTTTTTCAGGCGTCCCCCTCCCCCTCCAGACAGTTTATCTGCTAGGGAGAGAAGGGAACGCTCCTGTTCCAGTTGTATTGTAAATAGTCAATTTACCATTTCTTTCTTGCAGTAACTAAGCAAGACCAGGGGGGACCCATGCAAAAGAAAGTCAGTAGTTAGCAATCAGTCCTTTTCCACCCCTATACCATTCAATTTAGTGCGTTGGTTTAGCACTACTGAGGCTCCGGTAGTGATGATTTGTTGAGGCTTAGCAAGCCGCCCAAGCTCTGGGTTTTTCGGGCGCGAAGATCCACCGCCAGTAGCTCACTGGGAATCACAGAGCAGGTGTTCACCTGAGCTTCCACACATGCTCCTCCCCTGGAACCTCTAGTGTATCCTCTAGGATGGACTAGAGCATCTAGGGCATGTAATTTTAAACAACTTTCCAATTTACTTTTATCACCAATTTAGCTTTGTTCTCTTGGTATTCTTAGTTGAAAGCTAAACCTAGGTAGACTCATATGTTAATTTCTTAGACCTTGAAGCTCGTCTCTTATGTGAATGCATTTTGACCACTAGAGGGCTTTAGTTCATGTGTGTCATATAGATAACATTGAGCTCACGCACCTGGAGTTACCTAGGGGTAAGCACTGATTGGCTAAAATGCAAGACTCTCAAAAGAACTGAGGTAAGGGGGCAGTTTACAGAGGCTTAGATACAAGGTAATCACAGAGGTAAAAAGTGTATTATGATAACTGTGTTGGTTCTGCAAAACTGGGGAATGGGTAATAAAGGGATAATCTATCTGTTTAAACAACAAAAATTCTGGTGTTGACTGTCCCATTAATTAAAAATCCAGCCCTTGTAAGCCCACAATGTCTCTCCTAATTGAAATGTTTACAATATGCATAGTGAGACATTCTGCAATATACCTATTTTTTATTTGCACACTTTCCTGCAAGTTAACACTGACATTTTTTCTACTGTCCAAATGTGCAGTAGAGAGCCTTGTAGCTCCTGTTGTTTTTGGGAGCTAAAGTGAGCGGGTATGGGGTATTTGGGGGAAAAAAACGGCACTGAAAAGTGCTTTTACATTTCGGTCTATGGGAACTGTGTGTTCCCAGTAAATAATATATATGTATACGTATACACATAGTAACACATAAATATAAATGTATTTATTCATATACATAAATATCTATCAGCTAGATTACACGTTTGTGCGTTCATCTTTTAACCCTGAAAATATGGTAATTTCAGTGTTAAAACAGCACCGCAGCCATTACAAGTCTTGTCGGTATAGGTGTACCGCAAGCCTTTTAGCCTGTAACGCAACGTTAGTACCGCATTTGTAAAAATTATGTTTTTTTTTAATGGGATTCCCATAGCGCCGGTATTACGAGTTTTGTGGTGAGGCTAAAAAGTGAGCGTTACAGCCTAAAACCACATGATCTATACCGCCATCTAAAGTCAGTAGTTATGAGGTTTACGCTACAAAGCTGTAACATAAAACTCATGACTAATGTGTTAAAAAGTACACTAACACCCACAAACTACCTATTAACCCCTAAACCGAGGCCCTCCTGCATCACAAACACTAAATTAAATTTAATAACCCCTAATCTGCCGCTCCCGATATCGCCGCCACTAATAAAATGTATTAAACCCCATTCCGCTGCTACCCGACATCGTCACCACTATACTAAAGCTATTAACCCCTAAACCGCCGCCCTCCCACGTCGCAAACACTATTTAAATATTATTAACCCCTAATCTGCCATCCGCCCACATAACCCCCACTATAGTAAAGTTATTAAGCGCTACACCGCCGCCACTATAATAAACCTATTAACCCCTAAACCGAAACCACCCTTACAATGAAATATAATAAATTAAACTATTAACCCCTAAACCGAAAGCCCTCCACATCACAATAAACTAATTTAAAATATTAACCCCTGACCCTAGCCCTAACGTAACCCTAACCCTAACACCCCCCAACTTTAACATAATTAAAATATAGCTAAATTAAACTTACAATTATTAACTAAATAAAACCTAGTTAAAACTAAATACTTACCTATGAAATAAAACCTAAGTTAGCTACAATATAACTAATAGTTATATTGTAGCTAGCTTAGGTTTTATTTTTATTTCACAGGTAAGTTTGTATTTATTTTAACTAGGTAGACTAGCTAGTAAATAGTTATTAACTATTTAATAACTACCTAGTTAAAATAAATACAAAATTACCTGTCAAATACAACCTAAGCTACCTTACACTAAAACCTAAAATTACAAAAAATAAAAAAACCTACCATTACAAAAAAAAACAACAACGAAATTATCCCAAAAAATTTAATTTATTCCTATTCTAATACCCTTTTAAAAAAAATAGATCGTTTTTTTATTTTGTGGGTTTGGGGGGTGGGGGTTTGTAATGTTAGTATGACTTTGCATTTTTTTTTCAGGTAAAAGAGCTTAACCTTTAAGGGCCATTGGTAGTTTATTCTAGATTAGTTTTTATATTTTTTTTTTTTTATGGGTATTAGAATAGGAATATTTTTTTTTTATAATTTGTTTGTTATTTTGTGTAATATATTTTTTAGGGTTTTTTTTTTCTTTAGTAAGAAATGAGCTATTATCTTTTGGGCAATGCCCTACAAAATGCCCTTTTAAGGGCCCCCCAAAAGGCCCTTTTAAGGGCCCTTGGTAGTTTGGGGGGTGTGGGTTTGTATACTGTTAGGGGTGTTTGTTTTTTTTAGCAAAAGAGATGTTTAACTTAGGGTAATGCCCTACAAAAGGCCATTTTAAGTACCCCCAAAAGGCCCTTTTGGTAGTTTATTTTAGATTAGGCTTTTTTTTTATTTTGGGGTGTTTTTTTTTAAAAGTGTATTAGAATAGGAATTTTTTTTATTTTTTTGGATAATTTAGTTTTTTTGGGGTTTTTTTGTAATGGTAGGTTTTTTATTTTTTGTAATGGTAGGTTTTTTTTATATTTTGTAATTTTAGGTTTTACTGTAAGGTAGCTTAGGCTTTATTTCACAGGTAATTTTGTATTTATTTTAACTAGGTAGTTATTAAATAGTTAATAAATATTTACTAACTAGTCTACCTAGTTAAAATAAATACAAACTGTGAAATAAAAATAAAACCTAAGCTAGCTACAATATAACTATTAGTTATATTGTAGCTAGCTTAGGTTTTATTTCACAGGTAAGTATGTATTTAGCTAGGTATTATTTAGTTAATAATTGTAAGTTTAATTTAGCTATATTTTAATTATGTTAAGGTTTGGGGGTGTTGTGGTTAGGGTTATTGTTTAAATGATGTAATCCAATATGGCGTCCCTTGAATTCCGATTGGCTGAAAGAATTCTATCAGCCAATCGGAATTAAAGGGTAAAAAATCGTATTGGCTGATGCAATTGATTGAGCTTCAATTGCATCAGCCAATAGGATTTTTTTACCCATTAATTCCAAATGGCTGATAGAATTCTATCAGCCAATCGGAATTCAAGGGACACCATCTTGGATGATGTCATTTAAAGGAAACTTTATTCTTCAATAGCCATCGAAAGAAGAGGATGCTCCGCGCCGGATGTCTTGAAGATGGAGCCGCTCCGCGTCGGAAGGATGAAAATAAAAGATGCTGCCTGGAGGACGACTTCTTGCCGCTTGGATGAAGACATCTTCCGGCTTCATTGAGGACTTCTTGCCGCTTGGATGAAGAATTCTCCCAGCTGGATGTCCGGTCTTCAAAAACTGTAAGAGGGTTTTTTTAAGGATTTATTGGGTGGGTTTTATTTTTAGATTAGGGACTTTGGGCACCGTAAAAGAGCTAAATGCCCTTTTAATGGCAATGCCCATCCAAATGTCCTTTTCAGGGCAATGGGGAGCTTAGGTTTTTTAGGTAGGTTTTTATTGGGGGGGGTTGGTTGTGTGGGTGGTGGGTTTTACTGTATGGGGGGTTGTATGTATTTTTTTTTACAGGTAAAAGAGCTGATTTCTTTGGGGCAATGCCCCGCAAAAGGCCTTTTAAGGGCCATTGGCAGATTAGTGTAGGCTAGGGTTTTTTTATTTTGGGGGGGCTTTTTTATTTTGATAGGGCTATTAGATTAGGTGTAATTAGTTTAAATATTTGATAATTTATTTTTTATTTTGTGTAATTTAGTGTTTATTATTTTTTGTAATTTAGATAAATGTTTTTTTAATGTAATGTATTTAATTTTAGTGTAATGGTAGTTTTTAGTGTAAGGCAGGTTAGGTTTTATTTTACAGGTAACTTTGTATTTATTTTAACTAGGTAGTTAGTAAATAGTTATTAACTAGCCTACCTAGTTAAAATAAATACAAACTTGCCTGTAAAATAAAAATAAAACCTAAGATAGCTGCAATGTAACTATTAGTTATATTGTAGCTAGCTTAGGGTTTATTTTACAGGTAAGTATTTATTTCGTTTTAAATAGGATTAATTTAGGTATTCATTGAAATTTTTATTTGGAATTATTTTAATTATGTTAAAGTTAGTTGGTGTTAGGGTTACGTTAGGGTTAGGGTTAGGTTTAGGGGTTAATAACTTTAGTATAGTTGCGGCGACATTGGGGGCAGCAGATTAGGGGTTAATAAGTGTAGTTTTCTGGCGGCGATTTTGGGGGCAGCAGATTAGGGGTTAATAACAGTAATGTAGGTTACAGCGACGTTAGGGACAGCAGATTAGGGGTTAATAAGTGTATGTAGGTGGCGACGACATTGGGGCAGCAGATTAGGAATATTTAAAGGGACACTGAACCCACATTTTTTCTTTCGTGATTCAGATAGAGCATGACATTTTAAGCAACTTTCTAATTTACTCCTATTATCAAATTTTCTTTATTCTCTTGGTATGTTTATTTGAAATGCAAGAATGTAAGTTTAGATGCCGGTCCATTTTTTGTGAACAACCTAGATTGTCTTTGCTGATTGGTGGATAAATTCATCCACCAATCGAAAACTGCTGTCCAGAGTCCTGAACCAAGAAAAAGGCTTAGATGTCTTCTTTTTCAAATAAAGATAACAAGAGAATGAAGAAACATTGATAATAGGAGTAAACTAGAAAGTTGCTTAAAATTGCCTGCTCTATCTGAATCATGAAAGAAAAAATGTGGGTTCAGTGTCCCTTTAACTAGTGTTTACGATGTGGGAGTGCGGTGGTTTAGGGGTTAATATGTTTATTATAGTGGCGGCGATGTCCGGAGCGGCAGATAAGGGGTTAATAATTGTATTTTAGTGTTTGCAATGCGGGAGGGCCTCGGTTTAGGGGTTAATAGGTAGTTTATGGGTGTTAGTGTACTTTGTAACACTTTAGTTATGAGTTTTGTAACTTAAAACCCATAACTACTGACTTTCAGATGACGGTACGGATCTTGCAGTTATAGGCTGTACCGCTCACCTTTTGGCCGGACAGGCAAACTCGTAATACCGGCGCTCTGGAAGTCCCATTGAAAAAGGACTTTTTGAAAGAACAAATAAACTCTGTTACTAGATATCTAACTTCAAACGTCTCTTTAATAGCATTTATTATGTAAAGCTTTTTTGCTTGTTTTTTTAAATAAATGCCATCTCTATATACAATGAAAGTATAATTTTAACTTCATTATCCCTTTAAACCTTTCCAAAATATTACGACTTAGCATTAACATTTAGGATGGGAAAATGTGTCTCAGTAATCCCTTAAGAGTCCTCCCTATACAATCTAGAAGTCATTAATAGCTAAGCATCTTGATGTTTCAGAAAAAAATGATATGTAACTGCACAGTTTCTTGACCACTGATAGGTCTGGCAGTGGCAATGATGTGATATAAGCTTTCTCTACAATAAAACTATTATTATTGGATTTACTGTGAACCCTATGAGAATCAACATTTTTTATATATTTTTTATTTTTTATTATTTGATAATAGGAAAATATATATTTTTTTCTCAACAAACTAAATTTATTTAGAGCAAACAAATGCAGCCATTTTTTTTTTCATGTATGTGCCAAAATTATTTTGGTCTACAATTAAGACAATATTAACTGTTGATCACTCAACATCGCCTTCCTCTAGAGAATATCCTCATAAATATATAAATGGGCTTGTAACAGTATTAAAATTGTACAACTGTGAACAAATATTCTGATTAATAAAATAATTGCAAATTATATAATATCAGCTGTTAAAACAGACTGTTTTATACTGCATAAGAAATGTGCACCATCCTGTTCTTGTGTACTTATAAAACTGTAGACTTATTGGAATAATTAATTTGCAAAATCACATTTAAACTAAACATTTATTCTAAAAAGCAAATGAAGCACGCTGTGTTGTCTCGTTATCGGGCTATTTAATCGTGGCAGCACTGTTTAAAGCAAATCATAGTTTAAATTATATATAAACAAAAAAGATAAAAGTTTAAGTTTCGAAATAATGATACAAGCATCTTAGCGGGTGAAAGAATGCCAAAAATAAAAAAATACACGTACAAAGGTTAAACATATCTTAGATAACTTATGCGGTTTAAAACAAGAACTAGAAACAAGTAATTAACCCCTTAAGGACTGGGAATTTTATAGAAAATCTTGCCTAAAGCACCAGAGATTTATTTTATTTTGTTTTAGCATTTTTGCTATCACTCCATTTAAACAGAAATACAGCCTTGTTTTTTTTATTTATTTATTTATTTATTTATTTATTTATTTATATTTGTATTTAGTAGACAACTCAAGGTATTTATCTTGGCCCATTTTGGTAAATTTCATGTCACCATTTCACCGGAATTGCATCATATTAAAAAAATCTTTAACTTTTTCACAAACTTTTGGCTAGATTACGAGTTTTGCGTTAGAGGCTATGCGGTGCTAACGAGCAGTTTATGCTCACCGCTCACTTACAGACAGCACTGGTATTACGGGTTTTTACAAACCCATTGTTAAAAGACAAGAAGAGAGCGTTGAGCAAAATTTTGCTCATTACCGCACTCCAATACCAGCGCTGCTTATGTCAGCCGTGAGCTGGTGTAACGTGCTTGTGCACGATTTCCCCATAGGAATCAACGGGGAGAGCCGGCTGAAAAAAGTCTAACACCTGCCAAAAAGCAGCGTAAAACTCAGTAACGCAGCCCCATTATTCCTATGGGGAAACTAAAGTTATGTCTACACCTAACACCCTAACATGAACCCCGCGTCTAAACACCCCTAATCTTACACTTATTAACCCCTAATCTGCCACCCCTGACATCGCCGACACCTGCATTATATTATTAACCCCTAATCTGCCGCTCCGGACACCGGCGCCACCTACATTATACTTATGAACCCCTAATCTGCTGCCCCCCACATTGCGGCAACCTACATTATATTTATTAACCCCTAATCTGCCGCCCCCAAATGTCGACGCAACCTACCTACACTTATAAACCCCTATTCTGCCGCCCCCAACGTTGCCACCGCTATAATAAACATATTAACCCCTAAACCTAAGTCTAACCCTAACCCCCCCAACTTAAATATAATTTAAATAAATCTAAATAAAATTACTATAATTAACTAAATTATTCATATTTAAAACTAAATACTTACCTATAAAATAAACCGTAAGCTGTCTACAATATAACTAATAATTACATTGTATCTAGTTTAGGGTTTATTTTTATTTTACAGGCAAGTTTGTATTTATTTTAACTAGGTAGAATAGTTACTAAATACAGGGAGTGCAGAATTATTAGGCAAGTTGTATTTTTGAGGATTAATTTTATTATTGAACAACAACCATGTTCTCAATGAACCCAAAAAACTCATTAATATCAAAGCTGAATAGATTTGGAATTAGTTTTTAGTTTGTTTTTAGTTATAGCTATTTTAGGGGGATATCTGTGTGTGCAGGTGACTATTACTGTGCATAATTATTAGGCAACTTAACAAAAAACAAATATATAACCATTTCAATTATTTATTTTTACCAGTGAAACCAATATAACATCTCAACATTCACAAATATACATTTTTGACATTCAAAAACAAAACAAAAACAAATCAGTGACCAATATAGCCACCTTTCTTTGCAAGGACACTCAAAAGCCTGCCATCCATGGATTCTGTCCGTGTTTTGATCTGTTCACCATCAAGATTGCGTGCAGCAGCAACCACAGCCTCCCAGACACTGTTCAGAGAGGTGTACTGTTTTCCCTCCTTGTAAATCTCACATTTGATGATGGACCACAGGTTCTCAATGGGGTTCAGATCAGGTGAACAAGGAGGCCATGTCATTAGATTTTCTTCTTTTATACTCTTTCTTGCCAGCCACGCTGTGGAGTACTTGGACGCGTGTGATGGAGCATTGCCTGCATGAAAATCATGTTTTTCTTGAAGGATGCAGACTTCTTCCTGTACCACTGCTTGAAGAAGGTGTCTTCCAGAAACTGGCAGTAGGACTGGGAGTTGAGCTTGACTCCATCCTCAACCCGAAAAGGCCCCACAAGCTCATCTTTGATGATACCAGCCCAAACCAGTACTCCACCTCCACCTTGCTGGCGTCTGAGTCGGACTGGAGCTCTCTGCCCTTTACCAATCCAGCCACGGGCCCATCCATCTGGCACATCAAGACTCACTCTCATTTCATCAGTCCATAAAACTTTAGAAAAATCAGTCTTGAGATATTTCTTGGCCCAGTCTTAACGTTTCAGCTTGTGTGTCTTGTTCAGTGGTGATCGTCTTTCAGCCTTTCTTACCTTGGCCATGTCTCTGAGTATTGCACACCTTGTGCTTTTGGGCACTCCAGTGATGTTGCAGCTCTGAAATATGGCCAAACTGGTGGCAAGTGGCATCTTGGCAGCTGCACGCTTGACTTTTCTCAGTTCATGGGCAGTTATATTGCGCCTTGGTTATTCCACACGCTTCTTGCGACCCTGTTGACTATTTTGAATGAAACGCTTGATTGTTCGATGATCACGCTTCAGAAGCTTTGCAATTTTAAGAGTGCTGCATCCCTCTGCAAGATATCTCACTATTTTTGACTTTTCTGAGCCTGTCAAGTCCTTCTTTTGACCCATTTTGCCAAAGGAAAGGAAGTTGCCTTATAATTATGCACACCTGATACAGAGTGTTGATGTCATTAGACCACACCCCTTCTCATTACAGAGATGCACATCACCTAATATGCTTAATTGGTAGTAGGCTTTCGAGCCTATACAGCTTGGAGTAAGACAACATGCATAATGTGGTCAAAATACTCATTTGCCTAATAATTCTGCACTCCCTGTAGTTATTAACTATTTAATAAACTACCTAGCTAAAATAAATACAAAAGTACCTGTAAAATAAAACCTAACCTAAATTACAATTACACCTAACACTAATTCCCTAAATTAAATACAATTAAATAAAATTAGCTAAAGTACAAAAAAAACACTAAATTACAGAAAATAATAAACAAATTACAAGATTTTTAAACTAATTACACCTAATCTAATCTCGCTAACAAAATAAAAAAGCTCCCCCAAAATAAAAAAGCCCTACCCTACACTAAATTACAAATAGCCCTTAAAAGGGCCTTTTGCGTGGCATTGCCCCAAAGTAATCAGCTCTTTTACCTGTAAAAAAAATTACAAATCCCCCCCAACATTAAAACCCACCACCCACACAACCAACCCTACTCTAAAACCCACCCAATACCCCCTTAAAAAAACCTAACACTAACCCCTTGAAGATCACCTTACCGGGAGAAGTCTTCATCCAACCGGGCCGAAGTCCTCAACGAATCCGGCAGAAGTGGTCCTCCAGACGGGCAGAAGAGGTCCTCAAACTGGGCAGAAGTCTTCATCCAGACGGCATCTTCTATCTTCATCCATCCGGCGCGGAGCGGCTCCATCTTCAAGACATCCGATGTGGAGCATCCTCTTCTTTCCACGGCGACTGAAGAATTAAGGTACCTTTAAGTGACGTCATCCAAGATGGCATCCCTTCAATTTCGATTGGCTGATAGAATTCTATCAGCCAATCTGAATAAAGGTAGAAAAAATCCTATTGGCTGATGCAATCAGCCAATAGGATTGAGCTGGCATTCTATTGGTTGATTGGAACAGCCAATAGAATGCCAGCTCAATCCTATTGGCTGATTGGATCAGCCAATAGGATTGAAGTTCAATCCTATTGGCTGATTGCATCAGCCAATAGGATTTTTCCTACCTTAATTCCGATTGGCTGATAGAATTCTATCAGCCAATCGGAATAAAGGTGGAAAAAATCCTATTGGCTGATGCAATCAGCCAATAGGATTGAGCTGGCATTATATTGGTTGATTGGAACAGCCAATAGAATGCCAGCTCAATCCTATTGGCTGATTGGATCAGCCAATAGGATTTTTCCTACCTTAATTCCGATTGGCTGATAGAATTCTATCAGCCAATCGGAATCTAAGGGACGCCATCTTGGATGACGTCACTTAAAGGAACCTTCATTCTTCAGTCACCGTGGAAAGAAGAGGATGCTCCGCTTTGGATGTCTTGAAGATGGACCCGCTCCGTGCCGGATGGATGAAGACAGAAGATGCCGTCTGGATGAAGACTTCTGCCCGTCTGGAGGACCACTTCTGCCAGATTTGTTGAGGACTTCGGCCCGGTTGGATGAAGACTTCTCCAGGTAAGGTGATCTTCAAGGGGTTAGTGTTAGGTTTTTTTAAGGGGGTATTGGGTGGGTTTTATAGTAGGGTTGGTTGTGTGGGTGGTGGGTTTTAATGTTGGGGGGGATTTGTAATTTTTTTTACAGGTAAAAGAGCTGATTACTTTGGGGCAATGCCCCGCAAAAGGCCCTTTTAAGGGCTATTTGTAATTTAGTGTAAGGTAGGGCTTTTTTATTTTGGGGGGGCTTTTTTATTTTGTTAGGGGGATTAGATTAGGTGTAATTAGTTTAAAAATCTTGTAATTTGTTTATTATTTTCTGTAATTTAGTGGGTTTTTTTTGTACTTTAGCTAAAAAAATTTTAATTGTATTTAATTGTATTTAGTTTAGGGAATTAATTAGTGTAGTGTTAGGTGTTAGTGTAACTTAGGTTAGGTTTTCTTTTAAAGGTAAATTTGTATTTATTTTAGCTAGGTAGTTTATTAAATAGTTAATAACTATTTAATAACTATTGTACCTAGTTAAAATAAATACAAACTTGCCTGTGAAATAAAAATAAACCCTAAGCTAGGTACAATGTAACTATTAGTTATATTGTAGCTAGCTTAGGGTTTATTTTACAGGTAAGTATTTAGTTTTAAATAGGAATAATTTAATTATAGTAATTTTATTTTGATTTATTTAAATTATATTTAAGTTAGGGGGGGTTAGGGTTAGACTTAGATTTAGGGGTTAATAACTTTAGTATAGTGGCGGCGATGTTAGGGATGGCAGATTAGGGGTTAATAATATTTAACTAATGTTTGCGTGGCGGGAGTGCGGCAGTTTAAGGGTTAATATATTTATTATAGTGGCGGCGATGTCCGGTTTGGCAGATTAGGGGTTAAATTTTTTTTAGTGTTTGCGATGTGGGAGGGCCTTGGTTAAGGGGTTAATAGGTAGTTTATGGGTGTTAGTGTACTTTTTAGCACTTTAGTTAAGAGTTTTATGCTACGGCATTGTAGTGTAAAACTCTTAACTACTGACTTTAAAATGCAGTACCAGTCTTGACAGGAGAGGGTCTACCGCTCACTTTTTGCGGGACTCGTAATACCGGCGCTATGCAAGTCCCATTGAAAAAAGAAGATACGCAATTTACGCAAGTGGATTTGCGGTATTTCCAAGTCTGGCCAAAAAAGTGAGCGGTACACCTGTACCTTCAAGACTCTTTTTTCTTTTTTGGCTTTGGCATCCCATGGTTGGGTTGACTAATTCAGAGATAAAATTTAGCAGAATATTTACTTGCTCACTGTTCTTGATTTAAATGTAAAACAATTTTGAACTGTTTGATTTTTGTGATTTCTTCTGACATTTGTTTTTGTAAATTACTGTTGACATTTAAATAATTAATAATAATAAAATGGAAAATATGGGAGATAATTACATGTGAGGAACCTAGGTGTCTTAGGCTCTTGAGAAATTTCTGAGATATTTGAGAATTTATATGTTATGTGCAAATGAGAAATATTGAAGATAATTCTCTGTTGAAATTGTATTGCCTGTTTCTGTTCCTGATTCCTTGGGATCATATTTTGTGATGTTATTGTATGATGTAATACTGGATGTTCACATGTGTTTCTCTCAATAAAAAAAAAAAAAAAAAAAAAAAAAAAAAAGCAGCACTGGGACCGACCAACGCTGCTTTTTAAGCCTAACGCAAAACTCGTAATCTAGGTGTTTGGGTTTTACACTGAAATTATTTACACACAACTACTGCAGTCATAAAACAAATGGCTGTAAAAGCTTCGCTTGGATCCCCTTTGTTTACATACAGCAGACATGCATGGCTTTGCCATTGTTTTTGGCAATTAGAATTCCGCTAATTGCAACTGTGCACAACACTTCTGAAATTCCTGGCAGTGAATGGAGTTAAGGTAGCTTGTAAGGTTAAAGGACCAGTAAATACAGTAGATTTGCATACTCAACAAATGCAAGATAACAAGACAATGCAATCGCACTTAGTCTGAACTTCAAATGAGTAGTAGATTTTTTTTCTGACAATTTTAAAAGTTATGTCTATTTCCACTCCCCCTGTACCATGTGACAGCCATCAGCCAATCATAAATCCATACACGTACCATGTGACAGCCATCAGCCAATCACAAATGCATATATGAGTATTCTGTGAATTCTTGCACATGCTCAGTAGTAGCTGGTGATTAAAAAAGTTTAAATATAAAAAGACTGTGCACATTTTTTTTTATGGAAGTCAATTGGAAAGTTGCTTAAAATTGCATGCTCTGTCTGAATAATGAAAGTTTAATTTTGACTAGACTTGTGCATGGCAGAAAAATTTGGTTCGGTTCGGATCGATTCGGATGTTTTCGAATTTCGGTTCGGATCGATTCGAATTTGGAAAAATTAGAATACATTTGTTTTGGATTTGTTTCTGATTCATTCGTTTTCGAATAAATTCGGCTGGATTCGATTCGGTTCGATTTGGAAATTCAGAATTTCGGTATGTGTTAGGTGGGATGTGCTGTGTATTAGACTAGTATTATGTACTGTACATTAGGTGTAACCCATAGCAGAGTGATATAACCTAATATACTGTACAATACTAGTGTAATCCATGGCCATCCGAATCTACCAAATAAATCCAAACTAATTCGGATTTATTCAGTAGATTCAGTACTAGCGTAATTCGGAAATTTGAATCGATCCGAATCTCCGCATTTAACAAATTCGGACGAATTTCGATTTGTTCCGAATCGAAACGCACATGTCTAATTTTGACTTGAGTGTTGCTGTAGTGTAGAGATTACACTTGGAAATATAAGATTAACCCTGCTCTATGAGAGCATCACAACTCACACTAGATATTGTTATATATGTAACAACATTACTCTGCTGATGAAATACTACACAAACTAGAAAATTCGATTATGTTCATACTGAACTAGCAATATAAGTAATATTTTGTACTCTTAATTGATTAGGTCAGAATATCAAACGAACTAGAGGGTTTGATTATGTTCATACTGAACTAACAACATATGTAATATTTTGTACTCCTATTGATCAGGAATGAGGAATTGTTTTAACTTAATATTACATTAGAATATTTCAGTACATGTGCACAATCAGTGAACCAATGTAGATAAACCTAATCTCCCAAAGACAACAATCAGGTTGAATATTATGGGGTATTAACTACTAGTCATTCATCTTGTAATATACTCTCACCTGACATAGAGTAATATAACAATTATCAGTATTTACTCCATGGTTGACATTATAAGCTGAATAATATCACACAAGTTTATTTTAAAGCGCCACAAAACACAGAGTAGTGCATTCATAAGTGGTTTATAGATTCCAGTTTTAAATACTAGATTTGCATACTAAAGAAGATGGCCAATTTAGACTATCAGATCCTGATTCAACCACATAGTGTCAGAACAGTATACGGTGTAAAGGCAGACAGTGCCCATCGAACGACGATAATCTACTCAACTGCAGACCGCATTTTTAATCAAGTTGAAATAAAGCATTTGTTTTTATAAAGTGATCACACCTACATGTATATGCACGTATATGAAGGAATTGAGTGCTTAACAGGGTATCCTATACAACGTCTCTGTTAGAATCAAAGTAAAATATCTTTACCTAGATACAAAGCACCTATTTGAATTTGAACACGAATATAGCTATAATTTAAGCTGACATATAATAAGATTCAATAATACTCCTTCATTTAATACCAAGTAGTGCCGTTGGTTTCCAATCAAACATTCTTGTGGGCTCGATCTCTTGCTCCAAACACATAACTTAAGATTTTGCAGCTTGGGGGCCAGCTAATGGATCCATAATGGATCTATAAAATTCCCCTTAAAAGGACAGTAAAGTCAAAATTAAATTTAAATTGATTGGATAGAACATCACATTTTAAACAACTTTCGATTTTACTTCAATTATTAATGATGTTTAGTATCTTGGTATCTTTTGTTAAAGAGTAATCCAAGGTGAGCTCAGGAACATGCATGCATCTCTAGACCTTCCGCAGCAATGTTTGTAACATTGTTTATAGCAATGTTATACATAGTTACAAACACCACTGCCATAGACTGCTATAGACATGTGTACGCTCCTAAGCTCCCATCAGCCTACCTAGATATACTCTAAACAAGGGTTATTAAGAGAACAACTTTGAAAATAGAAGAAAATTAGAAAGCTGTTTAAAAACTGCATGCGCTATCTAAATCACTAAAGTTTCACGTTGACATTACTGTCCCTAATTTGAATGAAAAAGAAACTAAGAATACATTTTGTATTAGTATTTAATATATCTAATACCTAACATATCAGATATCATTATTATTTTATCTTTTAAACTCTGTGGGCTAGATTACAAGTGGAGTGCAATCATAAGCGCAGGGTGCGTTATGTTGCACTCTGTCTAGCGCTAAGAATAATGTACCAATCTACTATCACAAATGGATGATTAACAATTTTAACCAAAGCTTCTCAACACCGCTGAAACTTTATTTTAGAGTTCTTGAGTACACTTCAAAATACCTCAAAATTTTTTAGAGGTTTTTGAGACCTCAAGTCCAAAATAAACTTTCATGTTACAAATAGGGCATGTAATTTTAAACAACTTTCCAATTTATTTTTATCACCAATTTTGCCTTGTTCTCTTGGTATTTTTAGTTGAAAGCAAAACCTAGGTAGGCTCATATGCTAATTTCTTAGACCTTGAAGGCCGCCTCTAATCTGAATGCATTTTGACAGTTTTTCCCTACTAGAGGGCGTTAGTTCATGTGTGTCATATAGATAACATCGAGCTCACTCATGTGAAGTTACCTAGGAGTCAGCACCGATTGGCTAAAATGCAAGACTGTCAAAAGAACTGAAATAAGGGGGCAGCTTACAGAGGCTTAGATACAAGGTAATTACAGAGGTAATTCGCCCAAATCCACGGACAAGACCTGACTTGTTTCTCATGGCAGCCTATTGATATGGTACCTAGACCGAGAAGAGGGGGTGACCGTGAAGTAGCACTCTCTAAAAGAGAGATGCTGTGGATTTTTAAGATGGAAACCAGAGTCCCAAAAGGATTGAACTCTGAGTTTGATCTTATAAATTACTGGGAATAGAAATAAATGTTTCATTCCATGCTATGTCTATACAATTACATTCTTAAAGATTTTTCTCACTGCTACTCATACTAACTAAATAATCATCTTACACACTACACTTATGTATATAAATACATATTACAGTTTCATTTTAGAGATATATCTACTAACTACTCCATCTCTTATAATATAGGGTTCTGTAGAATTAGAAATATGTAATCTAACGGATTAAAATAGGAGATTGTGTCTCTATATGTATATTATAAACATCATTGCATAGAGGTAATTTTTCAAATAACTCTGTTTTTGTTTTTTGTGTTTTAATCACAGAGAGTGGGTCTAAACAATCAAGCGGCATATATGACCGCATAGTTGTGTAATAGGTTCTTAGAAGCCTGAATAAGTGGCCCTTACTCTCATGTGTGGTACAAACCCAGAAGAATAAGTATTTGGAAATTAAATTACTATGTAGTAACACTTCGCCACTTGTTTGACCTTTAATTCATAATTTGTATCATTATGGCTTTGTTAAAGAATATTTAGGTCAAACAAATACACTGTAGATAATAGCATTTGAACTATGGTATTTATTTTATTTATTTGTTAATAAGTAATACCAGAAAAATATATGTATAAGAAATGGTTTCATGACCTCTTGTTGCTCTGTCATCTTTACTTCACAACCAGTATGTATGGGGTTAAAATAAACTCAGGGCGTGTTGTTTTTCAATATGTTTTTAGCCAATGAGGTTGTTCTTACTTATGTACATAAGGAACACCTGTGGCTGGCTTCAGTATGCTATGATTACGGCTATGCCGAAACGCGTAAGCCTGCCAGCCAGAGGTGCCCCATCTCTGCTCTTTTGACACTGTGTTGTCCTATTTTATATACACCAATAAAGGTTATATTTTATTTTTACACTAGCGCTCTCACTTGCTTTCTTTGGTGGACCTAATTACAGAGGTAAAACATGTAATTTTATAACTGTGTTAGTTATGCAAAACTGGGGAATTGGTAATAAAGGGATTATCTATCTTTTTAAACAACAAAAATGCTAGTGTTGACTGTCCCTTTAATACTTAAAGGGACATTATACACTCATTTTTTCTTTACATAAATGTTTTGTAGATGATCTATTAATACAGCCCATAAAGTTTTTTTTTAAAATAAATGTATAGTTTTGCTTATTTTTAAATAACATTGCTCTGATTTTCAGACTCCTAACCAAGCCCCAAAGTTTTAGCTACCTTCTCCAGCTTGCTCCTGTTTGTGTAAAGGGTCTTTTCATATGCAAAAGAAGGGGGAGGGGGAGTGTCTTATTTGCCACTTGCAGTGGGCTTTCCAGCTACCTTTTCAACAGAGCCAAACTGACAGCTTCTAAGTAAGTTTTTAAACAGTTTTATACTGTATTTTTATATCAGTATCTGTGCATCTTATTCTTTATAGTAGTGTCTATTACAGTTATATGAAAATGAGTGTATACTGTCCCTTTAAGAAACAACTGACACCACACTAGTCATTCATGGCGTTCAAATGAAACCTAACACACAGAAGAATGGGGTGTAAATGCCACAGGTACATTTTTTCAAAAAATATCTCCCACCCCTTAGGGAGGTACCAAATTGGCAGTAATTTAAAAATCACATAAAAGCACCCGGTCACCTTCAGCTGTGACAACCAAAGCTTATTAAGTGAGCTTCTCCTTGCAGCTACAGAATAAAAAGAAAGCAGCTTCCACAACACCACCTTTTATAACCTTCCTTAACCCTCCCTTAGACCTAAACCTCACGACAGTCCATGGCCTAAGTGGAGTCAAAAATTCTCCATCCATTGCCTCATTGGGGGTTGCATGGTTTAAAAACGAAAAGGTGGTTTTGTGGCAGAATTAAAGGAATCTGACCCATGCACCATGGCTGTGGTGTTTATTGCTTCTAAAGATGTCATTTGTGTCATACAAGCCACCAGAGAAGGTGTGGTGTTTGAATACTGGTGCATGAGCCCACACAGGATATGTGCGTATGCTACAGAAAAACATCGAAGCATTTTTGCTAATGGAAGTATATTGCAAAAATGCGTGTATTATAAATTGAAATGCACCCATGCACATTTCATTTTTGACCTTTCTATCCCTTTTATTTACAGTACAATTAAATAATATCTCTGACTGGTCTCCAGGGAGGAAATCACAAAAGCTTCCGTACATTATTTTCACAGAGTAATTGAAAATGGATTGGAATATTGGCCAATATTTGAAAAACCAAATTACTATACAAACAAATCAGACTGCAGTCTTCTTGCACATCAGTAGAGTTGAACCTTTCACAATTGTTATTATTATAAAACCTCCAATCATTGCATGCCTTCATTGGCTTCCAGCTCGTGGGGCACGCAACGATTGGAGGAAGTCGGATTCGTCATTGATATGCAAAATACAGTCTGAGAAACGGGCGGAGGATCGGCAGTCTGTTTACCCTAACAAAATGGTAAGTATTATTTTTTAAAAAGCGTGTTTGTAAAGTTTAATGAATTAAAGTGCCTCTTTTTTTAAGAGTTATTTTCGGATACTGGTCTTTAAAAGTTTCTATCATATCACATCTTTCCCCTCTCTCCTACAGCTTTACACATATCTTCAATACTTAAATAACTAATACAAATTTCAGGCTAATCTTTACTTTGAATACCGCATTATGTCTAGAATGTATTTAATGTTTTCTGCTGCTTTCTCTTGTTTTCAAAACAATGGATCATTGGGAACACACTGCTTACAATACCTTATCTCTTTAATCCATAGGAAAGTTATAATAAGTCATTTTTGCTTTATACATTTAGAAAATCCATACATTGCCACAATACTCCTTTGCTTGAAACTAACAAAAATAGACTTTATCCTGGAATCAAGTACATTCCCATAAAATACAACCATATGAAAAGTGTTTATTTAACAGGATGGATTTTGTAACACCAAAGCTCATAATACTTTATTATATTTTCAGGGTTCATAGAAAAATTTCTGTGGATTTTATGACCATTATAAAAGGAATATTAGCTTAAGTACCTTGATTTCATGCTATAATTGTCCATATACACATGTTAATGCATTTCATTATATGCATTTTTTTGAGGCACAATGACTGATCCAAAATTACAGTGTCAAACACCATCAATAAATTGCATATCATTTACTGTGGAACCAAATGAATATTCAGCATGCACCTGTGTGACTTAACAATGCAAACCTGTTATGTGCTGTGAAGGTGACAGACATATTGCAGTGTATAGAATCTTATCTATAAAAAAGGTATTTTGATGCTACTGATAGATCATTCAATTTTAAATAAGTTTTTAATTTACTCATATTATTAAACTTGCTTTGTTCTTTTGGTATCCTTTGTGTAAAATGATGCATAGGTAGGCTCAGGTGCAGCAATACACTACTGGGAACAAACTGGTGATTGGTGGCTCCACACATATGCTATGTTATTGGCTCACCATTATGTGTACAACTAGCTAACAGTAGTGCATTGGTGCTCTGGAGCAGATATCAAATATGCATTTAACTACGTTGCAGGGGTTAAGCACATAATTATATGCAATCAATAATGGTTTCTTTTTGCACATTATATCCCTTTAATGTTTTTTTAAAGGGACTTTAAAATAAAAATCTATCTATACTAAGTATAACTGAGTATTAAAAAAAAAACGTGATATACTTCCATTATTTTTTTTTCACCCACATTTCTATCATTTACTTCTTGATTTTGTTTGTCACCGCTCCCCAGAGAAGCAGGAATACATGCAGTTGTCTAACCCTGTAACATTCTATAGAATAAATAATGACCAGTGCAGGAGATAAAATAATTTTTTAAGATATATTCCCCTGGAGTGTAAAGCAATATAAATTAGCTAAAAAAATTAACATTTTAAATGCTGTTTACAAATGTATTTTATATGCAGATCTTTACAATGCAGAGCTTAACTGCTGATATGCATTGTGCCAATGTAGTAATGACTTAAATGTCCCTTTAATGCTTAGATGTCATGCCATTAACAGTCTATTAGTGTTGCATACTTGCCTTTTCGGCGAGCCAGCCCAAATGATGAATTTCTTGGCCTCCAGCAATTCCTGTTTTCCCCAGCTGTTCCTTGACTTCTGCTATTACTCTAGTGACCAGATCAGCAGCAGATGAGTGTATTGCATTGAACCAGGTCTGTGCTGTCGCTGGATCTTTACCTCTAAGGACCACTGTATGCTTGGCATCGGGTGAATGCAGCTCAACATGTCTACAAAAAAGTCAAGAATGGATATTTAATGTAATTACTTTTTTCATTAATAGAAGTTCAATCTGACATGTTTTAATTGCAAATTATTTTTAAATGTGACAATGGCAGATACATGCATTTTATGATCATTCCAGTACCAAATATCTATTTCTATGAAAATGTGTGCTTGCTTTAAATCAATGTTTCCCAAACCCAGTCCTCATGACCCATGACACGACAGATATTCATTATATCTTAAAGTGATTGTAAACTTTAGTATATAAAATTATTTACAAAAATAGTGGCACTTTAATTCATTACATTTTTTAAAGACGATTCCTTTGTAAAATAATTACCATTTAGAGATGGTAAACATTGCGCAGTTCCTCCGCCCACATCCCATACTTGATTTAGCTAACTGATGACAAATCTGGCTTCATCCAATAGTTGCGTGCCCCACAAGCTGGATGTGAGGTGGGGCAAGCAATGATTGGATAAGCCGGATTCATCATCGCTCAGCTAAATCAAGTATGAGATGCAGGCGGAGGAATGGTGCGATATTTACCACCTCTAAATGGCAATTATTTTACAAAGGAAGCAACTTTAAAAACTTTAATGAATAAAAGTGCTGTTTTTATAAATAATTTTATATACTGTGTATTGAAATACTAAAGTTTACAATTACTTTAACTAGAGCACAGGGAAAATAATCAGCTCTCCCATCAACTGATAATTTCCCCAGTGCTCTAGTTAAGATTATGGGGCCTACTTATTAATGTGCGAACGGACATGATCCGATATTGCGGATCATGTCCGCTGCACATCGATAAATGCTGACAGCATATGCTCTCGGTATTTATCATTGCACCAGCATTTCTGGTGAACTGCTGGTGCAATGCCGCCCCCTGCAGATTTGCGGCCAATCAGCTGCTAGCAGGGGGTGTCAATCAACCCGATCGTATTCGATCGGGTTGATTTCTGTCCGCCGCCTCAGACCGCTGCTTTATAACTTCTGTTTCCATACAGAGCTTGATAAATATGCCCCATAATGAAAATCTGGCCTGTTAAGGGTCCTGAGGACTGGCGTTGGAAAACACTGCTTTAAAGGGACATGGACGTCCAATAAAGCATATACTTTAAAAAAAAAAAAACTTTCAAGAGGACTTCTGTTATCAAATATAACTTTTGATAAACTAATTTTTTTGATAAACTAACATTTTCATGGCTCAGGAAATATGCATTTGTCTTGAACACTATGTAAGAGCAATGTGTGTAGCAATCTTATACAAGCAATCTGAGAAGCTCCAGCCACTCTATGATAAAACTCTATGGTAAACTAAGCTAGTGAATTTGAAAGCTGTTTAGCTAGAAGCACTGTTTAATGCAGAAGACTGAGAGATTTGGAGTGCATCCGTCTTTAGATTTCTCCAAAGTGTGTGTTTGAGTAATAAAGGTAAATCACAACTTTTTTGTGTGGCTCTTTTTGTCACTTTATGGCAGAACAATAAAACAATAATACATAACAACTTGCAGTAATAAGAATGGCCATTCAATATCATTACAAAACACAGCAGCATTTATAGCATACAAAATGTGAGTAAAACTTGGAAAATTGTATAGTCGCCAACAGCCCCACATCTGCTGAAACGAACAAGATTTGTTTTAGCCTTTCATACCAGTTTTCGGCTATAGGGTTGCAACTCAAATAAAGTTTTACTAGCAAGAGAAATAATTTAAAAGTCACTGCCAGTGTTTATAACACAAACATATTACCCAAATTATGGCTTGTGTTTTAAGATAAGTTTGATGGAATCATGTTTGAAAACCTGGATGATTTTATATTAATAATTTCATGGGTGATAGCACTTTGGTAACAACTGTAGTCCTAATTTGGCCTATGATTACTTTTTCATTCATGCTCTTGAAGTTTATTTACTAAATTAACTGGCCATATAGCGTCTCCTTAAATGGATACTAACTGCAATTTTTTTCTTTCATTATTCGGATAAATCATGCAATTTTAAACAACTTTCTAATTTATTCCTATTATCAATTTTCTTCATTCTCTTGGTATCTTTATTTGAAAAGCAGGAATAAAAGCTTAGGAGCTGGCCCATTTTAGGTTCAGCACCTGGGTAGCGCTTGCTGATTGGTGGCTAAATGTACCCACCAATCAGCAAGCGTTATCCAGGGTGCTGAACCAAAAATGGGCCAGCTCCTAAGCTTTCATTCAGGCTGTTTCAAATAAAGATACCAAGAGAACGAAGAAAAATTGATAATAGGAGTAAATCAGAAAGTTGTTTAAAATTGCATGATTTATCCAAATCATAAAAGAAAGTGGTATACACTAGAAAAAGCCACATCTGTAGCAACACAAGGGCCCTGATATTCAAAACCTTGCCAGCATGGAGAGCATAGTTGACAACATTTGAAAAATAATTCCAGAGACACTTTGCAGCAGAGCCCTGTTTATTTATGGTTTTCATAGCTCCACCCACTTAGATCAACCTCAAAACGAAATAAGAAGTTTAAACAAGTACATGCTATTCAAGTGCCAGTTCTTACTGTTTTAAGAGTGGATGAAAGCAGTATTCCAAAAGCAGCAGAAAATTATTATGTGCACTGTTAAAGTTTCTGCCACAGCTACTGCAAGGTCTAATGATCTTAAACTAATGCTTGATGCTGGTTCAGAAGTCTCTATATAGCCAGATTCAAATTATTACCATTGCTTCCATGTGCCACTTACTGAACCAAAAATACAATTGGCTTTTTACTTAATAAAACCAAATACCTGCACATGGCTACCTGCCTGTACAAGTGAGTTTTGGTGCATCCTTGTACCTGTAGAGTTCTAATGACACACCTCTCATTGGCAGGGATTTATTTCATCCATATATATTAAGATAGTTGATAGACAAGTTACTCCTTCTCAGCCATATCTTTCTGTTTAGCCTGTGCATCATCTACTGAATTTTAATCATCTAATGATATTTAAAGAGGTGTCCTGATTGGGTACTCGACGATCCAGAACACCTGTTCAAAGATATGGTACCAGGAATGCCTTTTAGTTATGTATATGTAATAAAGTGATCTATCTCCACTATCTGTATCTACATCTATCCATCTATCTATCTATGTATCCATCTATCTATCCGTCTATCTGTCTGTCTAAAGTCTTTTCCACATTTTTTAAAGATGTTCCAAGATCCCTATGTTAGAATGTAAAAATTAGTTTCAAAGAATGAATGTTGACCACATTAGCTGAAAGTAAGCTTTTTTTTTGCGTGTGTCGGGTTGAGCTTGTATAATGAGTTGAAAGTAAACTATTTTAGTTTGCGTGCTAACCTGACGAGTTCAAAAAGACAGTTATAATATTGAATGCGCATTCACATATTCCCTCATAGAAGTTAATGGAGAAAAAAACCAACCACCCCACTTTCACGCAAACCCGATCGCAGAGAGAGTGAGTGAGTGAGTGAGTGAAAGAGACAGAAAGAGAGATGTGTTTTATGTGTTTACATATGTATTTATGTGTTTAAATACATATATACTTATATAAATACATATGTATACATATTATACACACATACAGTATATGTATTATCTCTATGTTATATCCCTTTACCTGACTTTCTTTTCTAACACATGAGATCTCATATCTTTGAGCCTATAACTTTTGTGTGTAATATTTTTTTTTAAATTATTTTTAAAAGATAGTGTTATTATGAGTGTAACTGTACTTTGTAATATATTGCGCTCAAGCGATCATGTTTACTTTCAACTCTTAATACGAGGAATAAGCACAACAAGCACTTATACTAACAATAAACCCCTTATCGCTCGCGCACCACTCTTACGGCTAGATTACGAGTTTTGCGTTAGAGGCTGTGCGGTGCTAACGAGCAGTTTATGCTCACCGCTCACTTACAGACATCGCTGGTATTACGGGTTTTTACAAACCCGACGTTAACCGCAAAAAAGTGATCGTAGAGCAAAATTTTGCTCCATATCTCACCTTAATACCAGCGCTGCTTACGTTAGCGATGAGCTGGCTGAACGTGCTTGTGCACGATTTCCCCATAGGAATCAATTGGGGAGAGCCGGCTGAAAAAAAACCTAACACCTGCAAAAAAGCAGCGTTTAGCTCCTAACGCAGCCCCATTGATTCCTATGGGGAAATAAAAAGGAAATTTATGCTTACCTGATAAATTTATTTCTTCTACGATACGACAAGTCCACGGATTTCATCCTTACTTGTGGGATATTTACCTCCTGCTGACAGGAAGTGGCAAAGAGCACCAAAGCAGAGCTGTATATATAGCTCCTCCCTTCCCTCCACCTCCAGTCATTCGACCAAAGTTAGGAAGAGAAAGGAAAAGCCAAAGGTGCAGAGGTGACTGAAGTTTAGAAAATATACCTGTCTAAAAAATAACAGGGTGGACCGTGGACTTGTCGTATCGTAGAAGAAATAAATTTATCAGCTAAGCATAAATTTCCTTTTCTTCTACAAGAAACGACGAGTCCACGGATTTCATCCTTACTTGTGGGATACAATACCAAAGCTACATTACACGAATGAAAGGGAGGGACAAGACAGGGCCCTAAACGGAAGGCACCACTGCTCGAAGAACCTTTCTCCCAAAACCAGGCTCAGAAGAAGCAAAAGTATTAAATTTATAAAATTTGGAAAAGTGTGAAGAGACGACCAAATTGCAGTCTTGCAAATCTGTTCAACAGAAGCATCATTTTTGCCCATGAGGAAGCCACAGCCCTGGTGGAATGAGCCGTAATTCTTTCAGGAGGCTGCTGTCCAACAGTCTCATACGCTAGACTGATGACACTCTTCAGCCAAAAAGAAACAGAGGTAGCCGTAGCTTTCTGACCCCTACGTTTTCCTGAAAAAACAATGAATAATGAAGGTGATTGACGAAAATCCTTAGTCGCCTGCAAGTAAAACTTCAGGGCACGGACCCCATCCAAGTTATGCAACATACGCTCCTTCTTAGAAGAAGGGTTAGGACATAATGAAGGAACAACAATTTCCTGATTAATATTCTTATTAGAAACAACCTTAGGAAGGAAACCAGGTTTGGTACGCAAAACCACCTATCAGAATGGAAGATAAGGCGAATCACATTGTAAAGCTGAAAGCTCCGAAACTCAACGAGCAAAAGAAATAGCATCCAAAAACAAAACTTTCCAAGATAACAACTTAATATCTATGGAATGCATGGGTTCAAACAGAACCCCTTGAAGAACATTAAGAACTAAATTCAAACTCCAGGGTGGAGCAATTGGTCTGAATACAGGTTTAATTCTAGTTAAAGCCTGACAAAAAGACTGAACGTCTGGAACATCTGCCAAACGTTTGTGTAGCAAAATCGACAAAGCAGAAATTTGTCCCTTTAAGGAACTCGCTGATAAACCTTTCTCCAATCCTTGTTGGAGAAAATACAGAATCCTGGGAATCCTAACCTTACTCCATGAGTAGCCCTTGGATTCACACCAAAAAAGATATTTACGCCATATCTTATGATAAATCTTTCTGGTGACAGGCTTACGCGCCTGAATCAAAGTATCGATGACCGACTCAGAGAAACCCCGCTTAGATAAAATCAAGCGTTCAATCTCCAAGCAGTCAGCTGCAGAGAAACTAGATTTGGATGTAGAAAAGGACCTTGAATGAGAAGGTCCTGTCTCACTGGAAGCTTCCACGGAGGCAGAGAGGACATGTCCACTAGATCTGCATACCAAATCCTGCGTGGCCACGCAGGCGTGATTAGAATTACAGAAGCCCTCTCCTGTTCCGAGCAATCACTCGAGGAAGGAGGGGAAATGGTGGAAACACATAAGCTAGGTTGAACGACCAAGGCACTGCCAAGGCATCTATCAGTTCAGCCTGAGGATCCCTCGACCTGGATCTGTATCTTGGGAGCTTGGCATTCTGTCGAGACGCCATCAGGTCCAACTCCGGTATGCCCCATCGGAGAATCAGGGGGGCAAATACCTCCGGATGGAGTTCCCACTCCCCCAGATGAAAAGCCTGTCGGCTTAGAAAGTCCGCTTCCCAGTTGTCAACTCCTGAGATATAGATTGCTGACAGATAACAAGAATGGGCCTCCACCCATTGAATTATCTTGGATACTTCTTTCATTGCTAAAGAACTCCTCGTTCCTCCCTGATGATTGATGTAAGCCACAGTCGTGATGTTGTCCGACTGGAATCTGATAAATTTGGCCGAAGCCAACTGAGGCCACGCTTGAAGCGCATTGAATATTGCTTTCAACTCCAGAATGTTGATTGGAAGTAGAGACTCCACCTGAGTCCATACACCCTGAGCCTTCAGGGAATTCCAGACTGCACCCCAGCCTAGTAGACTGGCGTCCGTTATCACCATCACCCACAAGGGTCTGTGGAAACACGTCCGGCGACAACCACCAAAGAAGAGAGTCTCTGGTCTCCTGATCCAGATTTATCTGAGGAGATAACTTTGCATAATCCCCATTCCACTGTCCGAGCATGCACAGTTGCAGTGGTCTGAGATGAAATCAAGTAAACGGAATGATGTCCATTGCCGCCACCATCAATCCAAATACCTCCATGCACTGAGCCACTGATGGCCGAGGATTGGACTGAAGGGCTCGGCATGTATTTAGAATCTTTTACTTTCTGACCTCTGTCAGAAAAATCTTTATGGATATAGAATCTATTAGTGTTCCCAAGAAGGGAACTTTTTGTCTGAGGAATTAGTGAACTTTTCCCTAGATTCACCTTCCATCCTTGAGTTCTCAGAAAAGACAACACTGTGTCTGTATGGGACTTTGTCAGATGATAAGTCGACGCCTGGATCAGAATATCATCCAGATAAGGCAATACTGCAATGCCCCGCGGCCTGAGAACCGCCAGAAGGGACCCTAGAACCTTCGTGAAGATCCTGGGTGCTGTGGCCAATCCGAAGGGCAGAGCCACAAACTGAAAATATTTGTCCAGGAAGGCAAACCTTAGGTACTGATGATGATCTTTGTGGAAAGGGATATGAAGGTATGCATCCTTTAAGTCCACGGTAGTCATATATTGACCCTCCTGGATCATTGGTAAAATTGTATGAATAGTCTCCATTTTGAAAGAAGGGACTCTGAGAAATTTGTTTAGACTCTTGAGATCTAAAATGGGTCTGAATGTTCCCTCTTTTTTGGGAACCATGAAAAGATTTGAGTAAAACCCCTGCCCCAGCTCCTGTATTGGAATGGGACAAATTACTCCCATAGTAGAGAGGTCTTTTACATAACATAAGAACGCCTCTCTTTTTATCTGGTCTGCAGACAATCGTGAAAGAAGAAACCTTCCCCTTGGGAAGGAATTTTTGAATTCCAGTTGATACCCGTGAGTCACAATTTCCAGTGCCCAGGGGTCCTGAACATCTCTTGCCCAAGCCTGGGCAAAGAGAGAAAGTCTACCCCTTACTAGATCCGGTCCCGGATCAGGGGCCGCCCCTTCATGCTGTCTTGGTAGTAGCAGCAGGCTTCTTGGGTTGTTTACCCTTGTTCCAAGCCTGGTTGGGTCTCCAGACGGACTTGGCCTGAGCAAAATTCCCTTCCTGTTTTGTGGAAGATGAGGAAGGAACTCCCTTAAAGTTTCGAAAGGAATGAAAATTGCTCTGTCTACCTTTCTGTTTAGATGTTTTATCCTGAGGTAAGAGATGGCCCTTACCTCCCGTAATGTCTGAAATAATATCTTTCAAGTCAGGACCAAATAGAGTCTTCCCCTTGAAAGGAATAGACAAAAGCTTGGTTTTAGATTACACATCCGCAGACCAAGACTTTAACCACAAGGCTCTGCGCGCTAGAATGGCAAAACCTGCATTCTTAGCCGCTAACTTAGCGATCTGAAAAGCGGCGTCAGTGACAAAGGAATTAGCCAATTTTAGGGCCTTAATCCTATCCATTATTTCCTCTAAGGAAGTCTCAGTCTTCAGAGATTCTTCCAGGGCATTAAACCAAAAGGTAGTCGCAGTTGTAACTGGTACAATGCAGGCCGTCGGTTGTAAAAGGAAACCCTGATGAACAAAAAGTTTCTTTAGCAGACCCTCCAATTTTTTTATCCATAGGGTCTTTGAAAGCACAACTGTCCTCAATCGGAATAGTTGTACGCTTAGCTAGAGTAGAAATAGCACCCTCCACCTTAGGGACTGTCTCCTGGTAACTTAGACAAAACCTCTGTAAGGGTAGAAGACATAACTGTTGCCATATCTTGCAAAGTGAAAGAAACAGATGCATATGGTGCTGCTTGAGCTGGTGTTAAAGGCTGTGACGCTTGGGGAGAAGATTGCGGCAAATCTTGAATCTCAGTGGATAGAGAATCATCTTTAAAAAATAATTTCTCTTTACCCTGTACTGCTCTCTCCACACAACTGTCACAAAGAGTAACAGGTGGTTCCACAGTGGCATCTAAACACATAAAACATGTATTCTGATCCATGTCTTCCATAACAACAGATGCAAGTTACCAACTTAGTCAGATTTCTTTTATTAAACAATAGTGTACTGTCTCTTTAAATAAAAAAATGTAATTTACAAAATGTGTACTGTGTCTTTAATAAAACTTTATTTTTATACCAAATAAATTTGACCGTTAATATTATGTACTGTCCCTTTAAGCAATAAAAACGTTTATTTTTCTGACAAAAATACTTCAGTTTTTAACCCACAGAATGATGAGAAGATAAATGAGGCCTCACAGAAGCTCTGCACTAACTTTCAAACATGCCGTTTAGAAAAGAAAACAGGAGTTAGAACTCCAATCACCCTGCCACAGCTCTGCTGCGGCTCCTACCTAGCTCCGGATGAGAACCAAACTCGTGACCCCCTGTCTAGCAGCACTCTACAACAAAGTTAAAAGCTGCACCGGAAAATATAACCATCACCGGTCTAAGACAGCAATGCAATGGCGCTACAGAAGCGCGCAAATGAGGCCCCGCCCATCGTGGGCGTCTCTAACAAACTAAACACACACAAGACTTGCCCAAATGAAATTCCCAGCGTCAGCCATAATGAAATAAAAATGTATGAAACACCCTAATGCTTCACAATAAAAATTATAAAAATTATAAAGCCCAAATCTTTTTATTTAAAAAATACATTTTAATCAGGGTTTTAAAGTCCCAGTGCCCTAGGCCAAACTCTGCCTACTGTCTGGGAATTACCTTTATTGTGATAGAGCAAGTTAATTCAGAGTTCTGCTGTAAGCCCCTGAAAATAAACTGCACCTACCTCCATGCTGAGTAACAGCATGATGATACTCACAGTGTCCAGAGGTCCACCATCTCCTCCAGAGGTCCTGTGGATAAGAAAACAAGGCCTTAGGCAAAATCACTAAGTCCATCTCCAGACAACACCAAAAGGGGAGGCATAGTGAAGTAAAACTCCACCAGTTCCTCACAATTGGTCCTTCAGAAGTTGCCCAGAAAAAAAAAATAGTACACACAGGCACCATTTAAAATAATAAACACTTGATTGAAGAATCTAAATTAACGCCTCACTTTACCTCTTCCTATCACTAAACAGGCAAAGGGAATGACTGGGGGTGGAGGGAAGGGAGGAGCTATATATACAGCTCTGCTGTGGTGCTCTTTGCCACTTCCTGTCAAAAGGAGGTTAATATCCCACAAGGATGAAATCCGTGGACTCGTCGTATCTTGTAGAAGAAATTTATGTCTACACCTAACACCCTAACATGAACCCAGAGTCTAAACACCCCTAATCTTACACTTATTAACCCCTAATCTGCCGCCCCCGCCATCTACATCATAGTTATAAACCCCTAATCTGCTGCCCCCAACATCGCCGACACCTACATTATATTTATTAACCCCTGATCTGCTGCCCCCAATGTCGCTGCAACCTACCTACACTTCTTAACCCCTAATCTGCCGCCCCCAACATCGCCGCCACTATATTAAAGTTATTAATTAACCCTTAAACCTTACCCTAACACTCCCTAACTTAAATATAATTTAAATAAATCTAAATAAAAATAACTATCATTAACTAAATTATTCCTATTTAAAACTAAATACTTACCTATAAAATAAACCCTAAGCTAGCTACAATATAACTAATAGTTACATTGTAGCTAGCTTAGGGTTTATTTTTATTTTACAGGCAAGTTTGTATTTATTTTAACTAGGTAGAATAGTTATTAAATGGTTATTAACTATTTAATAACTACCTAGATAAAATAAAGACAAAGGTACCTGTAAAATAAAACCTAACCTAAGTTACAATTACACCTAACACTAGCACTATAATTAAATGAATTCCCTAAATTAAATAAAATTATCCAAGATGGCGTCCCTTCAATTCCGATTGGCTGATAGAATTCTATCAGCTAATCGGAATTAAGGTAGAAAAAAATCCTATTGGCTGATGCTATCAGCCAATAGAATTGAGCTGGCATTCTATTGGCTGTTCCAATCAGCCAATAGAATGCAAGCTCAATCCTATTGGCTGATTGCATCAGCCAATAGGATTTTTTCTACCTTAATTCCGATTGGCTGATAGAATTCTATCAGCCAATCGGAAATTGAAGGGACGCCATCTTGGATGATGTCATTTAAAGGAACCTTCATTCAGTCATAGCCGTCGGGAGAAGAGGATGCTCCACGTCGGATGTCTTGAAGATGGACCCGCTCCACGCCGGATGGATGAAGATAGAAGATGCCATCTGGATGAAGACTTCTGCCGTCTGGAGGACCACTTTTGCCCGGTTGGATGAAGACGTCTCCCGGTAGGGTGATCTTCAGGGGGTTAGTGTTATGTTTTTTTAAGGGGGTATTGGGTGGGTTTTAGAGTAGGGTTGGTTGCGTGGGTGGTGGGTTTTAATGTTGGGGGGGATTTGTAAATTTTTTTACAGGTAAAAGAGCTGATTACATTGGGGCAATGCCCCACAAAAGGCCCTTTTAAGGGCTATTTGTAATTTAGTGTAGGGTAGGGCTTTTTTTATTTTGTTTTTTTTTTTATTTTGTTAGGGGGATTAGATAAGGTGTAATTAGTTTAAAAATCTAGTAATTTTTTTATTATTTTCTGTAATTTAGTTTTTTTTTGTACTTTAGATAATTTTATTTAATTTAGGGAATTCATTTAATTATAGTGGTAGTGTTAGGTGTAATTGTAACTTAGGTTAGGTTTTATTTTAAAGTACTTTTGTCTTTATTTTAGCTAGGTAGTTATTAAATAGTTAATAACTAATAACTATTCTACCTAGTTAAAATAAATACAAACTTTCCTGTAAAATAAAAATAAACCCTAAGATAGCTACAATGTAAGTATTAGTTATATTGTAGCTAGCTTAGGGTTTATTTTATAGGTAAGTATTTAGTTTTAAATAGGAATAATTTAGTTAATGATAGTTATTTTATTTATATTTATTTAAATTATATTTAAGTTAGGGGGGTTAGAGTTAGACTTAGATTTAGGGGTTAATAACTTTAATATAGTGGCGGCGACGTTGAGGGCGGCAGATTAGGGGTTAATAAATGTATGTAGGTGTCGGCGATGTTAGGGACGGCAGATTAGGGGTTAATAAAATTTAACTAGTGTTTGCGAGGTGGGAGTGCGGCGGTTTAGGGGTTAATATATTTATTATAGTGGCGGCAATGTCCGGTTCTGCAGATTAGGGGTTACATTTTTTTTTTAATTGTGTTTGCGATGTGGGGGGGGCCTCGGTTTAGAGGTTAATAGGTAGCTTATGGGTGTTAATGTACTTTTTAGCACTTTAGTTAAGAGTTTTATGCTACGGCGTTGTAGTGTAAAACTCTTAGCTACTGACTTTAAAATGCGGTACCAGGCTTGACAGGAGAGGGTCTACCGCTCACTTTTTGGCAGACTCGTAATACCGGCGCTATGCAAGTCCCATTGAAAATATAGGATACGTAAGTGGATTTGCAGTATTTCCGAGTCTGGCCAAAAAAGTGAGCGGTGAGCCTGTACCTTCAAGACTCGTAATACCAGCAGGCGTTAAAAAGCAGCGTTTGGACCGGCCAACGCTGCTTTTTAAGACTAACGCAAGACTCATAATCTAGCCGTTAATTTGGCCCTTTGGCCCTTGGTATTTTAAACCTAAGCTAATTGTTGTTAGATTAAAATTTAAATTACGCTTAAGAAAGAAAAAAACAACACACTGTAACAGCAAATTTAACTGTCATGATAAACAACATTTGAAATAGAGAAATTAACATAAATTCTATAGAATTATTCAGTTGTAGAAATAAATCAAATGGAACGTATACTCTACCATTCAAATGTAATTTATCAAATTTTTGGACGTACCTACACTTAAATCACAACAATCTGTGTATATGCAATACCTATATCTAGTTACAATAATCACCAATAATCTAGTAGTGTTTAAAACATCATATATTGTACAAGGTCACAACATCCTTACCCCCTCCATATTATAGGGACACTAAACACTAAGGGCTAGATTATAAGTGGAGCGCTAAATTATTGCTGGTTATTGCTACCGCAGGCTCGCGGTAGCAAATAGCTTTAAGAAAATTAATCAGAGATCGGGTCTCAGGTTAGTTTTATAAATATGCCCCAAATGGCATATTATTAAAAAATAAAGATGGCAGCATATTTATTTTTTAATAAACACTGCACAATGCAGTATTTTAAGGATACAATTGGTGGGAGAGGGGAATTAGAATAAAAACGACACTGAAAAGTGCTTTTACATTGTGATCAATATGGACCGTGTGTTCACTGTAAATATATATTTATATGCTTATATACATATATTTATGTGTTAATATGTGTATGTACACATATTAACACATAAATATATGTGTATATTAGCATATACATATATATTCGATTGCTGCAATCACTACGCAACTTACCTCCTTCTCTGGCACTAACGTTCTGATGCTGGCATCAGAACAAGGCTCCCTTAGGAGCCTATTGTTGCACAGTTTAAAACACAGTTGAGAAGTTTTGAGGATACTGCGTAACAGGCTTACAAGAAAATGTAAATTAGATTGAACCTCCAAGGCACTACTAATGCATCTATTAGCTCCGCCTGAGGATCCCTGGGCCGAGACCCATATCTGGGTAGCTTGAAATTGAGCCTGGACGCCATGAGATCTATCTCCGGCATCCCCCATTTGTTGCAAATCTCTGCAAACACCTCCGGATGATGAGACCATTCCCCCGGATGAAAGGATTGTCTGTTGAGGAAATCCGCTTCCGAGTTGTCCACACCCAGAATGTGGATTACTGACAGCGAGCAGTTGTGGGTCTCCACCCACTCCAGAATCCGAGATACTTCCCTCATTGCTATGGAGCTCCTCGTTCTTCCCTGATGGTTGATGTAAGCCACAAGGTTATGTTGTCTGATTGGAATCTGATAAACTGGGACAAACCCAGAAGAGGCCAAGCCTTCAGAGCCTTGAAGATTGCTCGAAGTTCCAGAATGTTGATCAGGAGGAGGGATTTCTCTAGAGTCCACAGGCCCTGTGCCTTCCTGGCACCCTAAACAGCTCCCCATCCTGATAGGCTTGCGTCCGTAGTCACAATCTTCCAGGATGGTCTTCAGAAGGATGTCCCTTGTGACGGGTGATCTGGACAGAACCACCAGGAGAGCAATTCTCTCAACCAGTTGGCCAGAGAAATCTGTTGAGACAGATTCGAATAATGGCCGTTCCACTGTCTCAGCATGCACAGCTGAAGAGGTCTGAGATGGAATCTGACAAAAGGAATAATGTCCATGCTGGACACCATGAGACCAATCACCTCCATACACCGAGCCACAGGAGGGCCTTAAGGAGGTCTGGAGGGCAAGACAAGCGGAAGTTAGCTTGTAACATCTCTGGTCTGTAAGGAATATCCTCATGGATTTATGAGTCTATTATAATACCCAGGAATTCCCCCCTGGTACTGGAAATAAGAGAACTCTTTTCTAAGTTTATCTTCCAACCATGAGATCGAAGAAGAAACAGAAGGAATTTCGAATGGTCCTCCGCCAGATGACAGGATGGTGCTTGAACCAGAATATCGTCCAAGTATGGAGCCACTGCTATACCTCTGGTTCTGGCCACTGCAAGCAGAGCCCATAGAACCTTCGTAAAAACTCTGTGAGCAGTAGCTAGAGCAAACGGAAGTGCAATAAAGTGTTGGTCCAGGAACACAAAACTTAGGAACCTGAAGTGTTCCTTGTGGATTGGAATGTGAAGGTAAGCATCCTTCAGATCTATAGTGGTCATGAATTGTCCTTCCTGAACTAAGGGAAGGATAGACCTTATAGTCTCCATCTTGAACGAGGGTACAGATAGGAATTTGTTTAAGCACTTAAGGTCCAGAATCGGGCGGAAAGTGCCCTCCTTCTTTGGAACCACAAAAAGGTTTGAATAGTATCCTAAACCTCTTTCTGCGAGAGCCTTGTACCGGGACAATGACTCTAGGGAGGAGAGATCCCTCATGCACCCCAGAAAGGCTTCTCTCTTTTCTGGCCTAGAAGACAGGTTTGATAGGAGGAATTTTCCCCTGGGTGGATGAGACTTTAAACCTATCCTGTTTCCCTGAGCTATGAACTTCAGGACCCACGGGTCTTGCACGTCACCAAACCAAGCATCTGAGAAGAGCGACAGTCTGCCCCCTACGTGATCCAGAACTGGATCGGGGGCCGCCCCTTCTTGCCAACTTTGTCTCAGTGGGCTTCTTGCTCTGCTTGGACTAAGCCGGTTTCCAAGTACCCTTGGATTGCTCAGGCTTTGCAGAGAGCTGATGACGTTGTGATTTATCAGAACAAAAGGAACAAAAATTAGGACCTTGTCCCTTAGGCTTGTTCTTCTTATCCTGCAGTAAAAAGGCACCCTTGCCTCCAGTAACCGTGGAGATAATTGAGTCCAGGCCTGGGCCAAATAAAATCTTTCCCTTTAGGGGGGACGGAAAGAAGTCTGGACTTAGAAATCATTTCCGCAGACCAGGACTTCAACCAGAGTGCCCTACGGGCTTGAACAGAAATACCCAAAGCCTTAACATTCAGGCGAATAATTTGCATATTAGCATCACAAATAAAAGAGTTAGCCACCCTTAGGGCCTTAATTCTTTCCTGGATCATGTTGAGGGGACCCTCCAGCTCGATCAACTCAGATAAGGCATTACACCAGTAGGTAGCCACTCCAGCGACCGCAGCAACAGCCGCTGCCGGTTGAAACAAATATCCCGTAAGTTGAAACATCTTTCTTAACAGAGTTTCTATCTTCTTATCCATAGGCTCTTTAAACAACAAACTATCCTCCAGCGAGATAGCAGTGTGTTTAGCAAGCGTTGAGAGAGAGTGCTATCCACCATGGGGATGGAACCCCAAAATTCCAATTGAGAGTCCGGGACCGGGAACCATTTCTTAAAGGAAGAAGAAGGGGAATGAAGAACCAATCCTTTCCCATTCATTCTTAATAATATTCGCCATCTTTATGGGAACCGGGAAAGATTGTAGTACAACCCTGTCCTTGTAGACCTTATTTAGGAATCAAAGGTTCCTCAGGCAATTTGGGCTCTGGAACCTCTAACATAGCCAAAACTTCCTTCAACAAAAAGCGTAAATGCTCAAACCTAAATCTGAAGTCTGGTTCCTCCGCAGCTGGAGGTTTAGAGGCAGTAGATTCTGATCCAGAAAAAGTGCCCTCTGAAGTATTAGAGGCGCCTTCATCATCGAATAATCTTGTATCAGATAAATCCAATAAACTAGATGATGACCCTTGGGAAGGATAGCAATATTTGACCTTTCGCTTGCGCTTAGCAGGGCAAGGTAAAGCACTAAAGGCCGCAGACACTGCCGTTTGTAACTGCTCAGTAAAGTCTGCGCAATGCAGGACAGCCCCTGCTATAATAGCAAAAAAAAGCCCCAAGCCTTTCAAGCTGCGCAGTTCCCAAAACAAAACTAAAAAGAAAAATCTTGTACATTCCAACATGTTGCAGCATAATCAAATCAACGTATGTGATTAATCCCCACTGTTTAATAATCCCCCTCCGGAGATATTAACCCTTCATTCCATACAGATAAAAGGAGCCACACTGTGACCCTGTCTTCTTCCGTTATCATATGTGTAAAAAAAAATGAAACGATCTTTCCGGAATCTATGCCGTGGAACAGAAACACAGACTCTCAAGTTTGACAGTCTTGTAGCATCGCTCCTGACATGGACTTGAGTGATGGAAGCAGGCAGTGAAACTCATCAACACTGATTGCTTAGGAGCTGTTAATACGAGTCTGGATGGGTACGCAGAAAGACTCTCCCTGCATCTCCAGACTCTAACATTCGTCAATGCTCTCACTGAGAGGCTGACAAGACTACTTAAAACTCCAGTCCCATTTCAAAGGGTAGATACCCTTCACAAGGAACTACTCCAAATTTTCTGACACTTCTCTGCCAACCTCCTGTGACGAAAGGCAAAGAATGACAAGGATATGGGGGAAGTAGGGGGAGTATTTAAGATTTTGGCTGGGGTGTTTTTGCCTTCTCCTGGTGGCCAGGTTTAGTATTTCCCAACAGTAAGGAATGATGCCGTGGACTCTCCTCATATTAAGAAGGAAATTTCTTGTAATTACAAAGGTGTTTAGAAACAAAAGCCTCATTATAACAGACAGACATCAAATGATGACATATCAAGTCCAGGAACAACCCCCCTGAAAAACCTCTTGAGAGTGTTCATCTTATCTCCTTTGCTGTGGCCAATCAGCAATAGACCAATAAACCACTGTAGTATGTAGCAGTCTGAGAGCTCTATATTATGCAGAAAGCACTCTAGCCTCTCTGAGGTTATGGAATAATTGATTTCCAGACTTAAATTAATTAATATTTTTTATTATTATTTGTTACTATATAAACATTTTATGGTAGAATTTCTGTCTCTTTAATTCTGTCACATGGATTGGGGATGTGAGGGCAGCCTTTTAAAATAGTAAATTATTTACCCAAGCAGATGTTTCAATTTCATAGCAACTCTATTGATATACTTGAAATGATATTCAACTTTATGTAATTTACCTTCACATTTGCAGCTATTTGGTGCTTTGCTGATCTGCATTGAAGTGATAAAATTTTCGTCAATTTCCCTATTGAATAGATATTTTCAAGGCCATATCACAGCTCTGTTTATTCTCACACTCCAATGCAGTTATATAAATACTGTGTATTGGAGTTTTCATAGAGAACCTGTCCCAGCTCCAAGGAGATTGCTGAAGGTCCGGATAGCTGCCCATATATGTGGATGTTGTCCAGTTTGGCAAAGCTATTGATAAATTATATCACATTTTTTCATTGGTTTCAAGGGGAGCCAATGAGTAACAGTTGATTTTTCCCCCCAGTTTTTTTATTTGTAAAGTTTAACCTCTTGGCTGTGAAGAAGGTCCACAATAAGTCTTCTAATGGGTTAATGCAGTCACCTAGCAACTGAAAACACAAATCTTTCTGCACATTCTTAGGTTAATGAGGTTGGCCAAGCAGAAAAACCTGGAATGTGTTCTTTAGACTGTAGATGTAGATTTGTATCTAATGATGATGGTAATGTTTTGAGTTTAGTGTCTAATGCATGGGGTATATATCATTTTCACTTACTTTTCTGTTTTTCTTTTAAGTTTTTGCAAATTCTGCAGCATGTTTTTTTTTATAAAATCATTTATCATGGAATAAATATACAAAGGGTCTTTAAATCTGTATTAATGCTGTGATCACTTGATTTTTACAGCTCTGTAACTAACGGGTGCTAAAATTATGATTGTGCGTCATTATAAACTGTCATATTTACCTGTCAGCGAAGTAAATGACAAGAATATTAAAGTTATTTCACTTCTGTGTTGACAGCTTCTTTATTTGTCCTCTGTTGTATTTTCACTTTTTTCTTAGTTCAGGGATAGAGACATTTTAAACAAAATTGCTTATCCAAGCGGCAACAGTGCTAACCCATTCTACTTGTCAAAAAATCAGACCCATAGCCCTGCTGCCCCTCTGTCAGTTACATGCCCACATCAGACCTCAGTTGAGGCTCCAGGCTCTGGGTTTTGCTGTCATTCACTTGCTCACATAAACCTGAGATCAGTCCCCCGGCCCTGCATACCTGTTATCAGAAACTTACTGCCTCAGCTCTGAGATTAAACAAATGGGCCTTCATTTTCTATCAGCCACATACCCAAATCAGACCAGTTAAGGCCATAAGGCCTTCAGCCCTGCTGTCAAACACATAACCATATGAAAACCCTGCAGTTTCTTTATCAGCCACATTCCGACATCACACCTCAGATAAGACACCTGGCCCTGCAGTCCCTTTGTCAGCTACATGCCGACATCACACCTCAGATAAGACACCTGGCCCTGCAGTCCCTTTGTCAGCCACATGCCGACATCACACCTCACATAATACACATAGCCCTGCAGTTTCTTTGGCAGCTACATGCCGACATCACACCTCACATAATACACATAGCCCTGCAGTTTCTTTGTCAGCTACATGTCGACATCACACCTTACATAATACACATAGCCCTGCAGTTTCTTTGTCAGCTACATGTCAACATCACACCTCACATAATACACCTGGCCCTGCAGTTTCTTTGTCAGCCACATGTCAACATCACACCTCACATAATACACCTGGCCCTGCAGTTTCTTTGTCAGCCACATGTCGACATCACACCTTACATAATACACATAGCCCTGCAGTTTCTTTGTCAGCTACATGTCAACATCACACCTCACATAAAACACCTGGCCCTGCAGTTTCTTTGTCAGCTACATGTCAACATCACACCTCACATAAAACACCTGGCCCTGCAGTTTCTTTGTCAGCTACATGTCAACATCACACCTCACATAAAACACCTGGCCCTGCAGTTTCTTTGTCAGCTACATGTCAACATCACACCTCACATAATACACCTGGCCCTGCAGTTTCTTAGTCAGCTACATGTCAACATCACACCTTACATAATACACATAGCCCTGCAGTTTCTTTGTCAGCTACATGTCAACATCACACCTCACATAAAACACCTGGCCCTGCAGTTTCTTTGTCAGCTACATGTCAACATCACACCTCACATAAAACACCTGGCCCTGCAGTTTCTTTGTCAGCTACATGTCAACATCACACCTCACATAATACACCTGGCCCTGCAGTTTCTTTGTCAGCTACATGTCAACATCACACCTTACATAATACACATAGCCCTGCAGATTCTTTGTCAGCCACATGTCAACATCACACCTTACATAATACACCCGGCCCTGCAGTTTCTTTGTCAGCTACATGTCAACATCACACCTCACATAAAACACCTAGCCCTGCAGTTTCTTTGTCAGCCACATGTCAACATCACACCTTACATAATACACCTGGCCCTGCAGTTTCTTTGTCAGCTACATGTCAACATCACACCTCACATAAGACACCTGGCCCTGCAGTTTCTTTGTCAGACACATGTCAACATCACACCTCACATAAGACACCTAGCCCTGCAGTCTTTTTGTCAGCCACATTTCAACATCACACCTTACATAATACACCTGGCCCTGCAGTTTCTTTGTCAGCTACATGTCAACATCACACCTCACATAAGACACCTGGCCCTGCAGTCTTTTTGTCAGCCACATGCCAACATCACACCTCACATAAAACGCCTGGCCCTGCAGTTTCTTTGTCAGCCACATGTCGACATCACACCTCACATAATACACATAGCCCTGCAGTTTCTTTGTCAGCTACATGTCAACATCACACCTCACATAAAACACCTAGCCCTGAAGTTTCTTTGTCAGCCACATGTCAACATCACACCTCACATAAAACACCTAGCCCTGCAGTTTCTTTGTCAGCTACATGTCGACATCACACCTCACATAATACACATAGCCCTGCAGTTTCTTTGTCAGCTACATGTCGACATCACACCTCACATAATACACATAGCTCTGCAGTTTCTTTGTCAGCTACATGTCGACATCACACCTCACATAATACACATAGCTCTGCAGTTTCTTTGTCAGCTACATGTCAACATCACACCTCACATAAAACACATAGCCCTGCAGTCCCTTTGTCAGCTACATGTCGACATCACACCTCACATAATACACATAGCCCTGCAGTTTCTTTGTCAGCTACATGTCGACATCACATAAAAATGTATAAGGTTCGGATGTGTGATATTATAAGCGGCTTACACATATTCTCATGTATAGAAGTTTGCTAGTACTGTGAGTACACATTATTTTTTGATTGAATACGAAATGACCACAATGAATTGAACTAAATATACATGTTATTTTGTATTTTCTTTCAAATACTATCATGAATACATTATGTTATGACTGCACAGAATTAGTTTAAAGAGCAATCGCTGGTCACTATTGTTCTGTTTCCTTTGTAGAATCCTTTTTCTTTTTCACTGGTTGAGACTCATATGTTGACGTCACCTAGGACACTCACTCCACTATTACGTGGTATAATGAACACGGACTCATTCCAGATTGTCACCTCCTTCAAATATCGGATCATAGACTTTTGGACTACAGTCCTTTTCCTATTGGACAACAACATCACATGACCACTGACCGGACCTGAAATGGCACTGTCATACAACAAACTACTCGTTTGAGGACTTTTTAACATCATTTGCTTATTGGCTAATACATTGAATATGTGTTTTGATTGGCCAAAAACCTATCAATGTCAAGCTATACTTTTAAACCCCTAAATTTATTTAAATCTATTTTAAAGTTATTTAATGACATTATTCTAATTGTACTTTTATTTTATTATAGTAATAGTTTGATATTGATACATATTTATTAAATTGTATACTTTGTGAGTCCAATTTCCTGTGCTAAACAGGAAATTGGAACATTTGTTATCCTGTATATAAACCAGCTCTTAAGTCACAGCAAACACACTCAGCATTTGTTTTTACCTACCTGTTTCACTTGTTTTAATTTATGCTCTTGATAAAGACGTGTAATACGTTGAAACGCGTTGAGCAAATAAAACCTTTTTTACCTTAGTTGAAAGACTGTCAAGATCTTTCTTTGCTGTGCCGGGCCGGAATCTCCTTATATATGGAGTAAGTTACTACATCCTTTTTATTGTATATTGGATATCTTTGTCACTTGGGTTTCCATTAATTCACAGTTTAATATTTGGATACCCTTGGGAAGATTGGCATTTGACACTAGGATCCTGTGGGTTCTTGCCATCTGATGTTACACCCTATTTCAGCTGAACAGACACAACTTATGGAGTGAGTATACTGCACCCATAATAATTGGCTTTTATATACGCTTCAAGCCTTTTTCTCTTCATTTATTAGAGAAAATCATCTAATAGACCTGCACCATCTATTACCACTACCTATCTCTATACAGTCACAGAGGAGAGACTGCAAGAAGGCTGTGTTCTGATTTAAAGGAGAGTATCAGTTCTTAGTTCATCTGTTACAGAATATTGTGTTTATTTCTAATATTGTGTTTATTCCATCTGGCACTTCTGTATATTGCTTGTATTTTACATGTCGACATCACACCTCACATAATACACATAGCCCTGCAGTTTCTTTGTCAGCTGCATGTCGACATCACACCTCACATAAGACACCCGGCCCTGCAGTCTTTTTGTCAGCCACATGCCCACATCACACCTCTGATAAAACGCCACGCCCTGTAGCTCTTTAACTTAAAGGGACAGTATACTGTAAAATAGTTTTCCCTTAATGTGTTTACAATTGCTTTTTTTACCAACTGCAGAGTAAAAAATGTATGAAAATTAGCTTTTTGAGGTTTATTTCTGTATATTAAAGCTCTGATTTTGTGTTTTGAAGCCACAGCCTAATAAAATAGGTTGAGCTTGTAGATATAATCAGATCTTATTACTGTATCACATTGTGCACATATACTTGCTTCTTTATCTTACATCTGTCCATAAAACAATCACCAGTACTTTGAGAGAACAATGGAAAATCAACATTTTATTACCTTATCTCTGATTTATCACACTGGGAGTGTAATTTCTTCTGCTGGCTGTGTTTACAAAGCTTATCTATAGCTGGTACGCGCGGCCACAAACTTTCAGAATAGGTGGGGATACCACATGCTAAATTTACAATTTTAAATGCCAATATAAGGGTAAAGGAGTTACTTGTAAACAATTTAATACACTCCAGCAGGTAAAGTGGATCATTGGGAACAAATTAAAGGGAAGAAAATTTTTGAGTAAACTGTCCCTTTAATCTCACCTGTGGCTGTTGTCTACCCTGTACACAGCATTTATTTATTTCAAATACTGAAACTTTTAGCAATAAGTTTGGCTGCTGTGCTGTCTGACATATAATCAGTAGATTGCTAATGCACTTCACAAAGCAGAGGTACCAACAGTTATGCCACCTCATGCTGGACCTGATCAGTCCAAAGAGATTTTTTATGTGTCCTCAAATAATGAATCTACACAATTTTACAGTCAATGGTTAATCACAAGGACAGTAATGTTTAATAATGTGGGACCTGTTATTATCTATTGTCTCAACTGCATATTTCCCAAATTAGTTGATGATTTCCTGATAAATTATGCAAGGTAATAAAATCATAGCAGGATTTAATTTCCCTAAAGAGCAATGTCCATTAGTTGAAATCTTGAGAAAGTCCTGAAAATTGCACACATGATTTAACACTAATAAAAGAAGGTTGTGCATTAAAAGGAAAATAAAAACATTAGCATAACCATGAACTAAACTGGACATAATGGGGCCAATACTTTTTGCAAAGTAGGGCAGTGTTGAAGAACCTGTGCCAACATTGTGCCAAATCAGAAGCCTTGGGTTGTCTACTATAGAGATATATATAGTTTTGGTGTTAATTTTGAGAATTTTAGAATTTCCGCTATACCAAATGAGAGTTAGCCCATTGCATCATTTTAGACATATCTGCAAAAAAACATAAATTATGCTTACCTTTAATTTCCATCTGTGGGAGGAGAGTCCACTGCTTCATTCATTACTTGTGGGAATTAAGAACCTGGCCACCAGGAGGAGGCAAAGACACCCCAGTCAAAGGCTTAAATACCTCCCCTCATCCCCCAGTCATTCTGCCAAGGGAACAAGGAATATTAGGAGAAATATCAGGGTATAAAGGATGCCAGAAGAAAATCATTCAATTTAGGTCCGCCCACCGGAAAATGGGCGGGAGCAGTGGACTCTACTCCCACAGATGGAAATTAAATTATCAGGTAAGCATAATTTATGTTTTCCATCTTAATGGGAGGCGAGTCCACTGCTTCATTCATTACTTGTGGGAACAAATACCCAATCTCTAGAAGACACTGAATGAAAAAAACGGGAGGGTAAACGGAGGTGGACCCTATACTGAGTGCACCACAGCCTACAGAACCTTTACTCATCTCCGATTGCACATACAGCTCCCCATGGCGCTACTAATCCTCCCGCGGGAGGGGCCCTTTGTAATTTGTAAAATTTTGCAAAGGTATGTAAGGAAGACCAAGTAGCTGCCTTACAAATCTTCTCCATAGAAGCCTCATTCTTAAAGGTTCAAGAAGAAGCCAAGCCCTAGTTGAGTGAGCCGTAATCCTCTGAGGAGGCTTATGTCCCGCCGTCTCATAGGCCAACCAGATAATGCTCCTCAACTAAAAAGACAGTGAAGTGGAAGAGGCTCTCTGCCCCCTGCGCTTCCCAGAATAGACTACAAATAAAGAAGAAGTCTGTCTGAATTCCTTCGTGGCCCGAACCACATCCAAGTTATGAAACAACCTTTCGTTTGAGGAAGAAGGGTTAGGACACAAGGAACGAACTACAATTTCCTGATTGATCTTACGATTCGACACAACCTTGGGAAGAAATCCCAATCCAGTGCGAAGAACAGCCTTATTTGCGTGAAAAAACAAGTAAGGCGGCTCACGTTGCAAGGCCCGCTAACTCAGAGACTCTGCAAGCCGATGCAATAGCCAATAGAAATAGGACCTTCCAGGAAAGAATCTTAATGTCAAGAAAATGCATAGGCTCAAACAGAGCCCTCTGCAACAACTTAAGAACCAAGTTTAAGCTCCAAGGAAGAGCAGAACATCTATAGACAGGTCTGATCCTAGACAGAGCCTGAGCAAATGACTGAACATCAGGAAGCTCTGCAAGCCTCTTGTGCAACAGTACCGATAATGCCGAAATCTGTCCCTTTAAGGAATCAGCGGCAAGCCCCTTATCCAGTCCATCCTGGACACCTTAACCTTATGTCAGGGATATCCACGTTCCTCACACCATGATAAGTAGTTCCTCCACACCTTATGATAGATGCGACGAGTGATCTGCTTCCTGACCTGAATGAGCGTATCAATTACTCTTTCAGAAAAAACTCTCTTAGCCAACACTAAGCATTCAATCTTCACGCAGTCAGCTACAGAGAATTTGAGATTTTAGAAAGGACCCTGAACCAGCAGATCTTTGCGACAGAGTAACCTCCATGGAAGGAGACAATAACATCCCCACCAGATCCGCGAACCACGTCCTCCGCGGCCACAACGGATCAATCAGAATGGTTGAGGATCTGTTGCAGATCTCTGCAAACACCTCTGGATGGAGAGACCATTCCCCCGGGTGAAACGACTGTCTGCTGAGAAAGTCAGCCTCCCAGTTGTCCACACCCGGAATGTGGATCACTTAGAGCAAACAGTTGTGGGTTTCTGCCCATTCCAGAATCCGAGATACTTCCCTCATTTCTAGGAAGCTTCTCGCTCCCCCCAGATGGTTAATGTAAGACACTGAGGTAATGTTGTCTGACTGGAATCTGATGAATCGAGATAACCCCAGGTGGGGCCAAGCCCTCAGAGCGTTGAATATCACTAGAAGTTCAAGAATATTTATTGGTAGAGTTGACTCCTCTCGAGTCCACCTGCCTTGTGCCCTTCTGGCACCCCAAACAGCTCCCCATTGTGATAACAATCTCCCAGGATGACCTCGAGAAGGATGTCCCCTGGGATAGCTGTACCGGACGGATCAACCAAGAGAGGGATTCCCTCACTTGGTTGTCCAGAGAGATTTGTTGGGATAGATCTGAGTGATCACTGTTCCATTGTCTCAACATGCATAACTGAAGAGGTCTGAGATGGAACCTGGCAAATGGAATGACATCTATGCTGGATACCATGAGCCCAATCACCTCCAAACACCTGGCCATAGATGACCTTGAGGAGGTTTGAAGGGCAAGACAGTTGGCCGCAATCTTGGAACGTCTCTGATCTGTCACGAATATCTTCATGGATATGAAATCTATTATTTTCTATTATCGTACCCAGGAATTCCACCCTGTTGCTGGGGACCAGAGCACTCTTCCCTTCGTTTATCTTCCATCCGTGGGATCGAAGGAGGAGAAGAAGAGCCCTCGAATGATCATCCACGAGACTGCAGGACAGAGCTTGGACCAGAATATCGTCCAGATAAGGGGCCACTGCAATACCTCTGGCTCTTGCCACCGCGAGCAGTGCTACCAGAATCTTCATAAAGACTCTTGGAGCAGTCGCCAGCCCGATCGGTAGGGCCACAAACTGGAAGTGTTGGTCCAGAAATGCGAATCTTAGGAACCTGAAGTGGTCCTTGTGGATTGGCACGTGAAGGTAAGTATCCTTCAAATCTACTGTCGTCATAAATTGCCCCTCTTGAACTAGGGGCAGAATCAATCTGATCATCTCCATTTTGAATGATGGGAAAGACAGAAATTTGTTTAGGCACTTTAGGTCCAGAATTGGGCGAAACGTGCCCTCCTTCTTGGGGACCACGAAAAGGTTTGAATAATACCCCAGACCTCTTTCTGCTAGAGGGACTGGGGTGAGAGAGGAGAGATCCCTCACACATTTTAGGAAGGTGTCTTTCTTCTCTGGTCTTGAAGATAGGTTTAACAGGAGGAATCTGCATCAGGGTTTTGTCATATAGATAAATAAAACACATACAAGACTCAGGGTTTTGTCATATAGATAAATAAAACACATACAAGACTCAGGGTTTTGTCATATAGATAAATAAAACACATACAAGACTCAGAGTTTTGTCAGGACCCCAAAGAGCAGAATCTGCTAATAGGCAAATATTAAACAATAAATACTCTGCCTGATTTAACAGAAGAGGGATATATCCTGGAATACACACAACAATACATTTATCCTTAATACAATTACACCCAGCATATGAGTTAAATCCTCATGTATTCAGCACAACATAAACCCTAAAGCAGCCTCTATCCCTGGCACGTGTTTGCATGTTAAATTCACTAATGCTAAATCAGAATGAAAACAGTTTGTCTTTTCCAGGCGAGTGTTTTCTTTTGCCTGCACAAAAATGAGTAAAAACATGCAAATCTGAGTAAAGCTGTGCACGGGACCATATAGCAGGTGCAGGGACTCTATCCCCAAGTCTGTTCCCTGCCCTGGCAACTCTCTGCCCAGCTCATCAGCGGATAATCTATCAGACATCCAGCAGAGTAGATGACCCCTGGGACGGGTAGCTATGTCTCGGCTTTCGCTTGCGCTTAGCAGGGTGTGGTAAAGTATTGAAAGCAGCAGAAACTGCCATTTGTAACTGATCAGCGAAATCTGGCGGCCAAAGGGCCCCTCCCACGGGAGGATTAGTAGCGCCCTGGGGAGCTGCATGTGCAATCGGAGATGAGTGTAGGGAATGCACCTCGCGTGATGGAGAACCCTCAGAGGTAGACGGTTCAGTTGTACTGAATATCTTATTCTTTTTTAATATTGCAATCTTATCAAAGCATGTGGAACAGAGTTGAGCAGGCAGATCAACCGAGACCTCCTCACAATAGACACAGTTATTAGTTTTAATTAAAGAGGGAGTACCCTCTAACATATCAGAGTCCTCCATAGCTTACGCCTTTAATACGGACTAGATAAGACTAAATGGCACCTTTATATCCCAATGGCCGGGGCACTCACCACCTCCTATGACCCGGACACAGAGAAACCGCTTTGTCTCCTACACCGTCCTGTCAAGAAAAGGAAATTAAAAGAAGCAACATCCAGTCACATGGAGTGCCATGCAGGACTGCCCCTGCACCAGAGAGAAGTGCACCAAAAAGGCCTGTGTAGATCTCTTAATAAGAAACTGACTGTTCACACACTGACAGAGCCCCATCTCGCACATTTCGCAGCAATAAACACAATAAACAATGTTATGCACATATCCCCCCCCTGTTCAATAACCCTTGATTCTATACAGATAAAAGGAGACACACTGTGACCCTGTCTTCTTACGTTATCATAAGTGTATAAATGAAACGATCTTACCAGAATCTACGCCGTGGAACAGGAACATGGCCTTTCAAGTGTGACAGATTGGTAGCATCGCTCCTGAGATGGACTTGAGAGCAGAAAGCAGGTAGCGAAACTCGTCAACGCTGATTGCTTAAGGAGCTGTTAATCTGAGTTGGGATGGTTTCGCAGAAAGACTCTCCCTGCATCTCCGGACTCTAACTTTCACCCATGCTTTCACTGAGAGGCTGACAGGACTACTTAAAATCCAGTCCCATTGCAAAGAGTACTAGCCTCCATAAGAGACTACTCCGAATCTTCCGACACTTCTCTGCCAACGTCCTGTGACGAAAGGCAAAGAATGACTGGGGGATGAGGGGAGTGTGGGAAGTATTTAAGCCTTTGGCTGGGGTGTCTTTGCCTCCTCCTGGTGGCCAGGTTCTTAATTCCCACAAGTAATGAATGAAGCAGTTGGCTCTCCTCCCATTAAGATAGAAAAGACCTTAAAATGATTAAAAATAATTAAAAAAAAAATATATGTTTGGTCTTAGTTGAATCAAAGGATCCAAAAAAACAAATTTTATGATTTTTTTTACAGTTTGAAAGCTTTTGTTGAATGTGATAAATAATCCTTATATATATAAAAGACACAGCAAACACGAAAAGGCACCCGGTCCAGACTAGTTGCACAGGTAAAAGCAATCCAAAACTCTCAGTGATAAAAGCAGGCAGGAAGTTTAATCAGCAATACAGCAATACAGCTCCATAACTGTTCCGTAGTCAACGGCATCCATAAAGGAAGGTACATTTTAGCAACGGTCAAACATGTTTCGTATGCACAAGATACTGAACTTTCTCAATAACCACTAGTTGATAAATGGCTGCATTAGTCCTTATATATGCCTATACCACTCCTCCTCTATTGGTCATCCAATCGGAATCGGAACAGCCAACAGAATGCAAGGTCAATCCGATTGGCTGATTGGATCAGCCAATCGGATTGAACTTCAATCTGATTGGCTGATTGCATCAGCCAATCAGATTTTTCCTACCTTTTAAGGACTGGTAAAAGAGCTGATTACTTTGTAATTTAGGATAGGGTAGGGCATTTTATTATTTTGGGGGGCTTTTTTATTTTATTAGGGGGCTTAGATTAGGTGTAATTAGTTTAAACTTATTGTAATTTTTTTTTATTTTCTGTAATTTAGTGTTTGTTTTTTTTGTATTATAGTTTAGTTTATTTAATTGTATTTTAGTTTACATAATTGTAGGTAATTTATTTAATTAGTTTAATGATAGTGTAGTGTTAGGTGTATTTGTAACTTAGGTTAGGATTTATTTTACAGGTAATTTTGTATTTATTTTAACTAGGTAGCTATTAAATAGTTATTAACTATTTAATAGCTATTGTACCTAGTTAAAATAAATATAAAAAGTTACCTGTAAAATAAATATAAATCCTAAAATAGCTACAATGTAACTATTAGTTATATTGTAACTATATTAGGGTTTATTTTATAGGTAAGTATTTAGTTTTAAATAGGATTAATTTATTTAATTATAGTAAATTTAGTTCATTTAATTTAAATTATATTTAAGTTAGGGGGTGTTAGGGTTAGGGTTAGACTTAGGTTTAGGGGTTAATAACTTTATTATAGTAGCGGCGACGTTGGGGGCGGCAGATTAGGAGTTAATAATTGTAGGTAGGTGGCGTTGATGTTAGGGAGGGCAGATTAGGGGTTAATAAAATGTATTATAGTGTTTGCGAGGCGGGAGTGCGGCGGTTTAGGGGTTAATACATTTATTATAGTGGCGGCGATGTTTGGTCGGCAGATTAGGGGTTAATAAGTGTAGGTAGGTTGCGGCAACGTTGAGGGGGCAGATTAGGGGGTAATAAATATAATGTAGGTGTCGGCGATGTTAGGGGCAGCAGATTAGGGGTTCATAGGTATAATGTAGGTTGCGGCGGTGTCCGGAGTGGCAGATTAGGGGTTAAAAAAATTTATTATAGGGTTTGCGATGTGGGGGGGCCTTGGTTTAGGGGTTCATAGGTAGTTTATGGGTGTTAGTGTACTTTATAGCACAGTAGTTAAGAGCTTTATGTTCCCGTGTTAGCCCATAAAACTCTTAACTACTGACTTTTTTTTGCGGTTGGAGTCTTGTCGGTAGAGGCTCTACCGCTCACTTCTTCCAAGACTCGTAATACCAGCGTTAGGCAAATCCCATAGAAAAAATAGGATACACAATTGACGTAAGGGGATCTGCGGTAGCCTCGAGTCGTGGAAAGAAAGTGTGCGGTAGACTCTTTCCTGCCTGACTCTAAATACCAGAGGGAGTTAAAAAGCAGCGTTAGGACCCCTTAACGCTGCTTTTTAACCCTAACGCAGAACTCTAAATCTAGGCGTAGATTACTAATTACTTAATTGTATATGACATATATGCTCCTAGTTCAAATACAATAAATATTGCAAAAATAGTAACACATAAGGAAATAACAAATATAAATGGTACAGTAAATATTGATATTAATACATCATAATATTTTCTTAAAATTTAAGGCAAATGTGAAAAGAGAATGCCATTTTATTACATAAAAAGCATCATTTCAAAGCTGAAATACTATAATTACAACATATTATTTATTTAGTAAACAGCTTCACATCCCACTCAGAGTTTAAACCTCTTGACACTAGTGTCTCTCTTTTTCTGAGAATCTCCTCCCTGTTTCCCCCTCTGGGGTATTTAGGGATAACTTGGATACACTGGAATGTCAAGAGGGAAACATCTGAAACATCTGAGGGAAACAACAATCTTACCCCTTTTATCAGATCCTCAAATGACAATATCATTGAGGTTCTGTAAAGTCCGTAAGGCCTGGTACTCATGTTTAGTCAAATTGTCACCCTTATGCATATTGAAATCAATATTACCATGTAAATCTTTTAGTTTCAAATCCACAGTTTTTTGAAAAATTTCAATAGCACTGGTTCTGGTATTGAGTTGATAAAAATCAGATTTCTTTTTCAATTTGCCAATATCAATTTTAGTAATCTCAGCCACATTGCCCTCCTGTATATTGTCACTTTCCAAGGATAGTTACACCAGCAGCTTGGTCAGTTTCTATTTTTCAACACCCAAAAAATATTTTTTAAGGACTAGAGTCCTGACAAACCTATTTAAATCTACAATAGTGTTAAAAATATCAAAATGTACAGTGGGGAAAAAATGTAGGCCTAATGAAAGGACACGCACCTGATATTGTGTCAACACCTGTGTAGACAAATTAACATTATTGTCACATTATACTGAATATATTTACTGGCTTGACCTCCCCTCCTTCTCTGGGGGTATGTGTGTCCTGGTCTGGGTCTGGGTGACATGTTCTACTGAATCTGCGCCCCCCTCTACGTATTTTTTTCTTCTTGGTTTCAGGGGGCCCTTCCCGTTTTTTGACGGGACAACAATATTAGTACTAGATGTATCCGTAGTATTATCTAACACATAAGCAGTTGCTGTCACTACTCTTGGAGCCTGCTCCCCTGAAATTTCTATATCTGAGGAGTTGAAATCATATTCAGTGTCAGTGCCTGCAAAAGTAACTTTTTTGTTTGTTTGTGAGGCACCTCTCTTAAACTGTCTACCTCTTCTTCTGTTCTCAGAAAAGGAAAATATACTTTATCATTCTCATAATTTATTTATAAAATATTTATTATTTATAAAATAGTTTACCAGGAAGGATACATTGAGATTTCTCTCGTTTTCAAGTATGTCCTGGGTAATAATCTGACTTGTCCCTTAATATTTTTTGTTTCTTAAAGTGCCATAGGTTCTGTTTGAAATCCCCTATAACTTTCTGTATTTTTTCGTCATACAATTTGAATTCAGTTCACTCAGATAGAGGGCAAATAAACTATTATAATTTCTGTTTGTCTGCACTTAATTGTAAACATAACTGTTTCTTATACTCTATCAAGAGATCAATTAAAGCCAAAGAACACTCTGATAATATATTATTCTATTTCTGAATGAAGTCCATATCAGTCACATGAAAAGAGGGAAATTTCCTTATCCGCAAACCTCTGGGAATACGTTTAGCTTTTTTATAAATGTTAAATGACTTTATGTCCAACTCCAATCTAGAATCTTGCTTCAGAAGTTTGTCCATTCTAAAAAACAAACTTTCAATATCCATATTTTCTTCTTTTTCCAATATCATCATTGTTAAATAAGTCCTCACAGTCACTACTGTCATCCACATTTGGCTTAAAGATAAAGCTTACTGAAGCCATAGTCAGCGTTAGTGTACCCTTAATTGCCGATAATCAATATTGCTTAAGCACTTATTTGCTTCAATAATTATAAGTAAGAGCGCTTATAGTCTCTAACTAGTAGAGTATGCAGTATAAACACAAAGGATCCGTCTTCACAGCGACTTATAGGGCATGAATAGTAGACCAAACAGTCAGTCATACAAAGGCATAAATAAGTCCGTTATAACAGTAAAACAAGTATATGAGTGAGTCCGTGCAGCCGGTCCAGACTAGTTGCACAGGTAAAAGCAATCCAAAACTCTCAGTGATAAAAGCAGGCAGGAAGTTTAATCAGCAATACAGCTCCATAACTGTTTCGTAGTCAACGGCATCCATAAAGGAAGGTACATTTTAACAACGGTCAAAAATGTTTCGTATGCACAAGATACTGAACTTTTTCAATGACCACTAGTTGATAAATGACTACATTAGTCCTTATACATGCCTATACAACTCCTCCTCTATTGGTCATCCAATCAAAACACTAGATTACTAATTACTTAATTGCTATATGACATATATGCTCCTAGTTCAAATACAATAAATATTGCAAAATAGTAACACATAAGAAGATAACCAATAGAAATGGTACAGTAAATATTTATATATATATATATATATATATAAAAATTCATTAAAATTATGGTGGAGATAAAGAACCTGAGATTAAAATTCTCCATGTCTCAAAATTAAATCAATACAAATATTTGCATCAGAAATTAGCACATCTATGCAAGACTCCCCGCTTGCTTTTCCCCAAAAATACTCCATATACAATTTTAGCAATGCACAAGAGAATTCTTGGTAAGATATGCAACTTAGATATGCAAATTCTTAGTTTTTTTGCTTCAAATACTGTTTTAACACAGCGATCCTTTTAACAGGATTATTGCAGCAATACAGAAATCACTCACTAGACAGCCTGTTTCGTTCTTTTTAGAACTCGTCAGTAGGAGATAGATTTCTGGTTAATGCTTAGGTAAAGCTACTTTAGGGTTAAATCAAAATTCATTAAAATTATGGTGGAGATAAAAAAGATTAAAATCCTCCATGTCTCAAAAGTAAATCAATACAAATATTTGCATAGGAAATTAGCACATCTAGGCAAGATTCCCTGCTTGCTTTTCCCCAGAAATACTCCATATACAATGTTACCAATGCACAAGAGACACAATGCACAAAAACTGAGAATTTGCATATCTAATTTGCATATCTTACCCAGAATTCTCTTGTGCATTGGTAACATTGTATATGGAGTATTTTTGGGGAAAAGCAAGCAGGGAATCTTGCCTAGATGTGCTAAACTTTCTATGCAAATATTTGTATTGATTTAATTTTGATTTAACCCTGAAAGTAGCTTTACCAAAGCAGCAACCAGAAATCTATCTCTAAAAAGAATGAAACAGGCTGTCTAGTGAGTGATTTCTGTATTACTGCAATAATCCTGTTAAAAGAATTGCTGTGTTTAAACAGTATTTGAAGCAAAAAAAAATGAGAATTTGCATATCTTACCCAGAATTCTCTTGTGCATTGGTAACATTGTATATGGGGTATTTCTAGGGAAAAGCAAGCAGGGAATCTTGCCTAGATGTGCTAAACTTTCTATGCAAATATTTGTATTGATTTAATTTTGATTTAACCCTGAAAGTAGCTTTACCAAAGCAGCAACCATAAATCTATCTCTAAAAAGAATGAAACAGGCTGTCTAGTGAGTGATTTCTGTATTACTGCAATAATCCTGTTAAAAGAATTGCTGTGTTAAAACAGTATTTGAAGCAAATAAATGAGAATTTGCATATCTTACCCAGAATTCTCTTGTGCATTGGTAACATTGTATATGGGGTATTTCTAGGGAAAAGCAAGCGGGGAATCTTGCCTATATGTGCTAATTTACTATGCAAATATTTGTATTGATTTAATTTTGAGACATAGAGGATTTTAATCTCATTTTTTTGTCTCCACCATAATATTAATGAATTTTGATTTAACCCTGTAAGTAGCTTTACCAAAGCAGCAGCCAGAAATCTATCTCCTACTGACGAGTTCTAAACAGAACGAAACAGGCTGTCTAGTGAGGGATTTCTGTATTGCTGCAATAATCCTGTTAAAAGGATTGCTGTGTTAAAACAGTATTTGAAGCAAAAAAACTGAGAATTTGCATATCTAATTTGCATATCTTACCCAGAATTCTCTTGTGCATTGGTAACATTGTATATGGAGTATTTCTGGGGAAAAGCAAGTGGGGAATCTTGCCCTAGATGTGATTTCTTATGCAAATATTTGCATTAATATATATATATATATACATACAGGGAGTGCAGAATTATTAGGCAAATGAGTATTTTGACCACATCATCCTCTTTATGCATGTTGTCTTACTCCAAGCTGTATAGGCTCGAAAGCCTACTACCAATTAAGCATATTAGGTGATGTGCATCTCTGTAATGAGAAGGGGTGTGGTCTAATGACATCAACACCCTATATCAGGTGTGCATAATTATTAGGCAACTTCCTTTCCTTTGGCAAAATGGGTCAAAAGAAGGACTTGACAGGCTCAGAAAAGTCAAAAATAGTGAGATATCTTGCAGAGGGATGCAGCACTCTTAAAATTGCAAAGCTTCTGAAGCGTGATCATCGAACAATCAAGCGTTTCATTCAAAATAGTCAACAGGGTCGCAAGAAGCGTGTGGAAAAACCAAGGCGCAAAATAACTGCCCATGAACTGAGAAAAGTCAAGCATGCAGCTGCCAAGATGCCACTTGCCACCAGTTTGGCCATATTTCAGAGCTGCAACATCACTGGAGTGCCCAAAAGCACAAGGTGTGCAATACTCAGAGACATGGCCAAGGTAAGAAAGGCTGAAAGACGACCACCACTGAACAAGACACACAAGCTGAAACGTCAAGACTGGGCCAAGAAATATCTCAAGACTGATTTTTCTAAGGTTTTATGGACTGATGAAATGAGAGTGAGTCTTGATGGGCCAGATGGATGGACCCGTGGCTGGATTGGTAAAGGGCAGAGAGCTCCAGTCCGACTCAGACGCCAGCAAGGTGGAGGTGGAGTACTGGTTTGGGCTGGTATCATCAAAGATGAGCTTGTGGGGCCTTTTCGGGTTGAGGATGGAGTCAAGCTCAACTCCCAGTCCTACTGCCAGTTTCTGGAAGACACCTTCTTCAAGCAGTGGTACAGGAAGAAGTCTGCATCCTTCAAGAAAAACATGATTTTCATGCAGGACAATGCTCCATCACACGCGTCCAAGTACTCCACAGCGTGGCTGGCAAGAAAGGGTATAAAAGAAGAAAATCTAATGACATGGCCTCCTTGTTCACCTGATCTGAACCCCATTGAGAACCTGTGGTCCATCATCAAATGTGAGATTTACAAGGAGGGAAAACAGTACACCTCTCTGAACAGTGTCTGGGAGGCTGTGGTTGCTGCTGCACGCAATGTTGATGGTGAACAGATCAAAACACTGACAGAATCCATAAATGGCAGGCTTTTGAGTGTCCTTGCAAAGAAAGGTGGCTATATTGGTCACTGATTTGTTTTTGTTTTGTTTTTGAATGTCAGAAATGTATATTTGTGAATGTTGAGATGTTATATTGGTTTCACTGGTAAAAATAAATAATTGAAATGGGTATATATTTGTTTTTTGTTAAGTTGCCTAATAATTATGCACAGTAATAGTCACCTGCACACACAGATATCCCCCTAAACAAACTAAAAACTACTTCCAAAAATATTCAGCTTTGATATTAATGAGTTTTTTGGGGTCATTGAGAACATGGTTGTTGTTCAATAATAAAATTAATCCTCAAAAATACAACTTGCCTAATAATTCTGCACTCCCTATATATATATATATATATATATATATATATACACAGTATATTTATTTTTTTTGGGGGGGGGGGGGGTAATTTTACAATAATTTTTTAATTCTGGGAATAAATAGCTAGTTGAAACTAAATCTCTATGTAAAAAAATAAAAAATAGTTTTCAATGGTAAATAAAAAAAAGAGTATTTCTGTTTAAACAGAGTGATAGCAAAAATGCTATAAATTCTAAGACAATTTTATATATGAATAGTATATATTAGCAATCAAGTACTATAATATAAGATTATTGCCTGCATATGTGTGTTTTTTTAATTTACATTAATATATTTGGAATTTTACTTGAGCTTTTTGGAGTGCAGCTTTTTCCTATGTGCCTTATGATTGGCGGTTTGGTCCACCGCATATTGCTGGCACCCCGTGACTACCTACTTCATTCTGCCAGGTTTCTGAGATCTGTCTCTGGGATACTTTGTGATACATATCAGTGTTTAACCCATGCAAATTTCAGCCCCAGAACAGGAATGTACTACAGGGATCTTGCTGAACACATCTGTTGATGTTGTATGCATGCATCAAGCTGAACGGAAACGCTTGGGAGCGCTGTTTCACCCCATTTTTGCAGGGGGGAATGTAATTTCCATCCAGCCTAACTGTACAAACTGTAAAGCTTTTGATGTGCTACCACTAGCCTACTTGAGGCACCCCAAGGACTGATTTCTAATACACAGTGAGTAGGCAAGAAGTAAGGTGTCATGTCCAGTCCAACGGGCTGAATTATCAAGTTCCGAATGGAGCTTGATGCCTCTGTTTCAGCGCGAGCCTTCAGGCTGGCCGGAAAAAGCAGTTATGAAGCAGCGGTCTTAAGTGTATGCTTTCGGCATTCAGCAATGTCTGTCGGACACGATACGCTACAGAATGGAGCCTGCCATGACATGAAACCTCTGCTTCTATGTCCAGCAGCCCATTTATTGATGTGCTCTAATGCAGTGAGATACATAGATTGCTGCACCTATTTCTGCACCTCCATTTTTAACCTATAGTTCTTGTAAATAAGCTTTTATACATTAGCGCAATATGATTTAGGTGTTCATTCATATGATTCCCTGTTGTCACAATAAATATATGATATTTATGATGATTATCATAATGATTTCCCAGAGGGAAAAGCTACTAGTCCACTCAATGTTAAAGACAGAAAAAGGTAAAAAAAAATGTTATTATTTATCAGTGCACATTAGAAACAAAACAGTACGTAAATGTATAGAAAAAAAATAAAATATACACAGATACACACTTTGAACAATATAACAAAGTACCTCACCGTCACGGATACTGGACTGCAAGGGTTAAATCCTCACCCCCCTACAACCTCACCCCTGTTGTTGCTCAGTGGTTTTGGTCTCCTCAGAGCAATGACCATCTCTGGAAGCTGTTTGTTTGCTTTGTTTTGGCTTCCTTTTGTGTTCAGAGAAGAGTTGGTTTATGACCAGGGAAACCCTCCTAGGCTGGCCAGGCTCCTGGAACTCCCGGCCGGCCCCAGGACAGCAGAACACCCGGTAAATTTAACCCAGGTCGCTCCAGCAACCATGTGCCCCAGAGCTCCGCTCTTTTTGGGATTAGTAGCCCCTGGGGAATACAAGGGGTGGTGGAATTGCCGGAGGGGAGCTCCATTGAGAACCAGGGGTTTTGGACACCCCTAACCCCATAACTTCAACGGATGGTAACTCCGGTCCCCAGTAACGAATCATGCTGATTTTTGGACTGTGAGATCTGGGGACCGAGAGCTTTAAAATGACACCGGATCACCCCGAAACCGCCACCCATATGTATTGGGATTATGTGGGACTGTGACTCCTATGGAGGTGCCAGGCTGTCTGGAGGGGCGGGAATGGCGGGAAAATAGTGGGATTGTCCAGAGTCTTATCAAGATGAGCTATCTGTATAAAAGGAGTGCATGTTTTCAATAAAATCAGTTCCTGTCTAACCTGAATGCTAGTGTGTCTAGTTATTTGGGTTGGTTCCAGCTAAAATCACTTTCCTGGGCTACATAGCAGCCTGTTCCAGGCAGAGAAATTATCCTCAGGCAGAGCTATCCAGCCTGGGTAGCTGGAGTCTGCCACAGGGTGGGACCCTGATTACTGGTGCTGTCGGGCATCAGGGGTGGCTACAGGCTGTGGTCACTTGCCAGCTACATAGCTGCAGTCGGCAGGAAGGAAGCAGGACCCGTTTGGCGGAGCTACCCAGTCGGGGTAGCCGGTGGTATCCGTCACATTGGCTGGCAGCGGTGGGATGCTTCCAACTTCCTGGGACATTCAAACCACCAGCTAGAAGTAATATTGAATGGAGACTCGAGGAAAGACTGTGGGTACCAGGAACAGAACTACCCCCACCAGAGAAATGCTGGGAGACGACCAGGCGGCCGGCGGTTCGGATGACGACCTGGGGAATGAGCTATCCGTTACAATGCCAAGTTCAGCCACAAGTACAGTATCTACTCCGGGGACATCCACGTCTGATGTACAGCGTGAAGTGTAGTGGCGGTTGGCGTTATTTGACACCCAGCCACCAGAGGAGGTCATCACCAAGATCATTTCGGATGTTACACAGCTCAAGTTAGCAGAAATCCACCAGTCCATAGGAGGGGCTCCATCAGCCCATGGGGTGCCGGCTCTTCGACCGCACAAGCTATCCCATGGGGCCTTTCGAGCCTACAAGGAAGAGGAGGAGGATATTGACTGTTACCTTCAGGTCTTTGAGACCCAATGCGAACTGCAGGGGGTAGCCTATGCCAATAGACTGTCTGTCCCGATCGGTAAATTGTCAGGGCGGGCTTTGGCAGCTTTCCATGCTACCCCTTCTGAGGACCAAAAGGATTATAACAAGGTGAAAGACCGTATCCTTGCCCGATATGGGCTCACACCGGAGGCCCACCGGATGAAGTTCCGGGCACTAAAGAAGCAGGATGAACAGCCTTTCACAGAATGGACCCACCAATTCACCAGGTCGATGACTTCCTGGCTAGCCGGCTGCAAGGCCACTACTGGGACAGAAGTGGCACAGCTTGTTCTACTGGAACATTTTTATAATCATATTCCAGTCGAGATTAAGAATGGGTCCAGGACCGGTGGCCCACTACAGCAGACCAGGCGGCTGTCCTAGCAGATCAGTACACAGATGCCTGCCGCCAAGTTCGCTCTGCCCCACAATCGACTCCCCGCACAGCTTCGGTGGTATTCTGACCCCCAGCGGCTACTAATAAGCCTCCGGGCTGTCCGGCCTTTGTCCCTCCAACCGGAGTCAGGGACTCACAGGGATGTTTTTCCTGCCGACACCCCGGCCACCTCAGGCAGGAATGCCCAAGTCGGGTCTGACAACAGCCAGCCACTCAGCCAAGACACCTCCAGCCCACAGCTTGGGTGAGATCTCCCACCCCAACCTAGCCAGCCGCTGCCCACTATGCTTATGCACCGGCTGACTATCCTGAATGGGCTGAAGAGGAGGTTGGCACCCTACAAGAAGCCTACCTGGCGTCCACAGACAACCGTCAGCACCACTGCCAGACCGTTTGGGTCAATGGAAAGGCGGCTCAGGGGTTACGGGACACTGGATCCACCATTACCCTGATCCAGCCTCATCTGGCATCTGCTTCCACCGCTACTGGGAGAACTCTTGCTGTTCGAGTGGCCGGAGGTGCCACGATACGAGTCCCTATGGCCTGTGTCCATCTGGCATGGGTCGCTGGAGCCCGCACTGTGGACGTGGCCATTATGCCAGATCTTCCAGCAGATGTTGTACTAGGAAACGACCTCGGCCTACTTGTTTCCACCTTTTTGGGGGATACTCCCCTGGACACCTGCCCAGTAACCACCCGCAGGCAAGCTCAGCGGCAAGCCAACACACCACAGCTGGGGACCCAGGTAAGACCCCCCACCCCGACTCCTCTCCTTCCCCGACGGCCTACCCTCATGCCCCAACGCCCAACCCCACTCCCTGCCCTCCTTCCCGACCAACTATCCTGGGCCTCCTCTTCTGAATTTGCCCAAGAGACTCTGAGCGACCCGACCCTTACCCCCTTCCGAGACCGAGTAGGGACTGATCCCCAGGGCCCCGGGGAAGAACGGTTCCAATGGGAAAATGGCCTGTTGTATCAGGTCTCCCGGCGGAAGAAAGGGCCAGTGCCCAAACGTCAGCTGGTGGTACCGAAAAAATATAGGTCCAACCTGCTGTGAATAGGGCACGATATCCCCTTGGCCAGGCATTTAGGCAACTCCCGAACACACCATCACCTTACTCAGATCTTCTTCTGGACCAGAATCACACGAGAAATTAAGGAATATTGTAGGACCTGCATAGTGTGTCAAAAGGTAGGGAAGACCGGGGACCATACGAAAGCCCCCCTTAACCCTCTCCCAGTTATTGACGAACCCTTTAGCAGAATCGCTGTGGATATAGTAGGGCCCCTACCTAGACCTAGTCCCTCCGGGAAAAAATACATACTCACAGTAGTAGACTATGCCACTAGGTATCCAGAGGCCATACCTCTGGCGAATATCCAGGCGGAGACGGTGGCCAGTGCATTGCTCTGGGTATTCACCGGGTAGGCTTCCCCCGAGAAATGGTCTCTGACCAGGGGACCCAGTTTACAGCGGAGGTTACCCAAAAGTTATGGGAACTTGTGGGATAAAACCCCTGTACAGTGCGCCATATCACCCCCAGACCAATGGGCTTTGTGAACGTTTTAACGGGACACTGAAACAATTGCTTCGGACGTTCTCGGCTACTCACAAAGACTGGGAAAAATTCCTGCCGCACCTCCTATTTGCCTACAGAGAGGTGCCCCAGGAATCCACCGGGTTTTCACCCTTTGAACTACTGTATGGCCGGAAAATAAGGGGGCCCCTAGACTTGTTGCGAGCCCACTGGGAGGGATCAGCAGGGGAGGAAGGTCCCTCCGTTGAGGAGTACGTCCTGAAGTTCAGGGATCGGCTGAAGGACCTCACTGCCATGGTGTGGGAGAACCTGCAGAGCGCCCAAAGGAGATAGAAACGGTGGTACGACCGTAATGCTCGTAGCCGAATTCTCACAGTAGGGCAGAGGGTTATTGCCTTGAAACCTGTCAAAATGAACAAGTTACAGGCTTCCTGGTGTTACGGTTGCCTCCAGGCTGGCTGGAAGTTGGACCGTAGAAAAGGATGCTCCTAGCGCTCACCAAAGAATCATCAGCACCATAGTCAGCAATCCCTGTAGTGATATTAGCTGCAGCTGTCCCCTACAAACATGAGTCAAAGCTGCAAGTTAGAGGGACAGAAAATAGGTCTGATGTGCTGGAGCACACAGCCTCCTTTTTTATTGAGGTTACATGCAAGCAGGACACTCTCAGGGGGAGGTATAAAATCCCCCATCACACATTTGATATTAGATAGAGAGACACTCCCTTTGACAGGCCACAACATTACTTCAGCAGATAACAAGTTACACACAATAAAACAATGCAGTCCACCTTATCAATACTAGTCTGATTAGACAATGGGAAAGTTGATCACTAAACCTAATTAGAGCTAATCCCAGCAGACTTGTATTTAGAATAGGTTTCTTGAAGCTGAACAAAATTTAACTCTTAATGGCACACAATGAAACTGAACCAAGTGGGAGAAAGCCAGGGACAAGTCATTTCACAGGTCTGGGGACATAGTCTTAAAGGGGCATTGTTCATCAAAGTCACAATATGTCCCCAGATGGTTCTTAAAGGGCCACACACACCCAACAAAAGTCAATATGTCCTCAGGGGCACAATCTTCCAGGGGCCATAGTCATGTGGAAGGAGGCTGGCAAATAGGCTTCTCCAAAATCCAGGGAAGCAGGGCAATTTTCCATTTAAAGGGCCAGTTACAAACAGCAGTTTGTAACACCTGGCAAGGGCCCTACCGGGTGGTGGAACAATTGAATAACACTACCTACCTTGTAGCAAAATGCTCCGATGATCGGGTCCAACGGACCTTTCATGTGAACATGCTCAAGGAGTATGTTGAAAGACCCCAAGATGTAGCCACTATCTGTGCCCCGGCTATGGAAGACTCGGAGAGCCTTCCCATGCCAGAGCTCCCCGGGCCAGATGAGACCCCTCAAGGAGTAGCCAACATAATCTTGGATGAGAGGTTATCAGCTGGACAGAGACAGCAGATCCAGCATTTACTAGAGGACCGCCAGGAGATGTTCTCCAATGTCCCTGGATACACCACAGTGGCTGTGCACGAGTGGAAACCCCGGGACAAGCTCCCCTGAGACAGGCAGCTTACAGAGTACCTGAAGCTGTCAGAGACAGTATGCACCGGGAGCTCTGAGGAATGTTGGACCTCGGTGTTGTTGAACAGTTCAACAGTCCCTGGGCCTCCCCGGTGGTGCTGGTCCCCAAGAAAGATGGTACTACCCGGTTCTGCATTGACTACCGTAAGCTCAATGACAGAACCACAACCGACGCCTATCCCATGCCCCGCGTCGATGACCTCTTAGATAGAATCGCCAGGGGTCACTTCCTAACTACCCTTGACCTCTGCAAGGGGTATTGGCAGATCCCACTAGACCCCTTTCGGCCACTACCAGTTTAAGGTCATGCCGTTTGGGATGAAGAACGCTCCAGCCACCTTTCAGAGGATGGTGGATCGCCTGCTGGATGGCCTCCAAGACTATGCCTGTGCCTATTTGGACGACATTGCCATCTTTAGCGACACCTGGGAGGATCATTTGATCCACCTGGGCATCGTTCTAGATCGCCTCAGAACCGCCGGGCTGACCCTGAAACCCGACAAATGCACCATAGGCCGCTCGGAAGTCCAGTACCTGGGCCACCGAGTAGGCTGTGGGCAGCAGTGGCCGGAGCCCGCCAAGGTTGAGGCAGTAGTAAACTGGCCCACTCCTCGAACTAAGACCCAGGTCTTAGCCTTCCTAGGAACCGCCGGCTATTACCGAAGGTTCGTCCCCAATTATAGCACCCTAGCCAAACCCCTGACTGACCTGACTCGTAAAAGACTGCCCTGACAGGTACTGTGGTCCTCAGAATGTGAAAATGCCTTTCAGAGCCTCAAGTCTGCCTTGATCTCTGCTCCAGTCCTGGCCGCGCCTAACCCCACCAAACGTTTTTGTGTCCACACAGATGCCTCCATGTTTGGATTGGGAGCAGTACTAAGCCAGCTAGACGAAGAAGGACAAGATCACCCCATAGCCTACATCAGTAGGAAACTGCTGCCCAGGGAGGTAGGCTATGCCTGGCACTGGTATGGGCCCTCAAGAACTTACAACCATACCTCTATGGAAGACCCTTCACTGTCCTCACCGATCGCAACCCCCTGGTGTGGCTTAATCGAGTGTCGGGAGATAATGGACGTCTACTAAGATGGAGTTTAGCCCTGCAGTCCTCAGAGCAACCACCATCTCTGGAAGCTGTTTGTTTGCTTTGTTTTTGCTTCCTTTTGTGTTTAGAGAAGAGTTGGTTTATGACCAGGAAAACCCTCCTAGGCTGGCCGAGCTCCTGGAACTCCCGGTCGGCCACCTCACAATGGACACGCGCCCAACCCCTCTCAGGCTGGCCAGGCTCCTGGAACTCCCGGTCGGCCCCAGGACAGCAGAACACCCACTAAATTTAACCCAGGTCGCTCCAGCAACCATGTGCCCCAGAGCTCTGCTCTTTTTGAGATTAGTAGCCCCTGGAGAGTACAAGGGGTGGTGGAATTGCCGGAGGGGAGCTCCTTTGGGAACCGGGGGTTTTGGACACCCCTAACCCCATAACTTCAACGGATGGTAACTCCGGTCCCCAGTAGCTTTAAAATGACATGCTGGAAGTGCCGCCGCTCCACCGGGATCACCCCGAAACCGCTACCCATATGTATTGGGATTATGTGGGACTGTGGCTCCTATGGAGGTGCCGGGCTGTCTGGAGGGGCGGGAATGGCGGGAAAATAGTGGCATTGTCCAGAGTATTATCAAGATGAGCTGTCTGTATAAAAGGAGTGCATGTTTTCAATAAAATCAGTTCCTGTCTAACCTGAATGCTAGTGTGTCTAGTTATTTGGGTTGTTCCAGCCAAAATCACTTTCCTGGGCTACATAGCAGCCTGTTCCAGGCAGAGAAAGGATCCTCAGGCAGAGCTATCCAGCCTGGGTAGCTGGAGTCTGATGAAGCGCCACTAGGGGGCGTGAAACGCATCAGACGTTCAGTCTATGATGTACCTGTGTGCCTGAAGTATTGCTCAATAAAGCGTATCATTTTATCACTACTATGTGCTGCCAGACCCTCTTTTCTGCGACAGGGTGGGACCCTGAGTACTGGTGCTGTCGGGCATCAGGGGTGGCTACAGGCTGTGGTCACTTGCCAGCTACATAGCTGCAGTCGGCAGGAAGGAAGCAGGACCCGTTTGGCGGAGCTACCCATTCGGGGTAGCCGGTGGTATCCGTTACACTCACATCAAAAGCGTTGCTGTCTAAAATTCTAAAAAGAATACAGATATATAAACTGACAAAATAAAACAAATGAATACAGGAGAAGGGCCATGTTTTTTTATTTTTGGAATGTGTTTTTCAAGTCAGCAAATTTCAGAATGTTCACCAACACAGAACATTTCAACATTTGTTTAGAACAAAGGAAATTAGCCAACATTTCCTAGTTTTAAAAAATGTGCCCATATCTAGACATAACATTGGACTCTCGTTTCCACAGTGAACATTCTGCGACTATATTCAATGCATGAAAAACAAACAAAAATAACTGCCTTTAGGTTTTAATTGCTGATAGATGTAGTTGAGACAAACGCAATATCTATATATCGATCTATCTATCTAATCTTATCTATCTATCATCTATCTATCGTATATCATCTATTTATCGTATATACACAAACATATCACATATATAAATATATTTATATACACACACACACATATATATATATATAAATATATATACGCATACATACGCACATATATATATATATATATATATATATATATTTATACACAAATGTTTCTTTAACAGATTCTTTATGTATGACCTACCAAAAAAATCTACCTCTTGTAGATAACAAACTTCAGCTAGATTTTCTAAAGACATAACCATTTATAGTCAACCAATTCTCCCAACAATACGATCAGAACTATGTAGAGAAAGAAAATTAAAAGAACTGTATAAGCTGACTGGAATGTGAAACATTCTGTACACTGCCCACTGGACAGTGGGGTTAGCTCACTAAATCAAATGCTTAAAGATTCCTTATATTGTGTGTGTTCTATAAAGCACTGATCAGGCATGCCCAAATTAAATTCTACATCAAGTTCACAACAATTCAGCAGAAACCGGCATGCTACTAGGGGCAACTGACAAGATTACATATGCGGCGGCGTCCGCAAAAGCCGGCAACGTTGGTTTTCACACAGTTCTTGTATCACATATACAACGCAGCATATAAATGCGGCTCCTATATTTCACCCATCACCTGCAATTTTTACTCCCATAAGCTAACATAGAACCGCGTCGCAAAACGGTATCACAAATTCAGCGCAAGGACTTACGCAGTGAAAATGGAAAATTTTTACTCCATTTTCATCTCTCCACATAGGCAGACGCAGCAAGACATTCGCTGAGTATGTGAGCACCGTAACCCCCTGAAAATAGTAACACCTAACACATGCGCAATATATATCTACCTGTCAACCATCATCCCCCCACTGCAATAACTAATAAACTATATGAATCCTTAATCCGCCAACCCCCACATCGCAAAACATCTAATTAACTTATTAACCCTAAACCACCATCTCCCCACAACGCAATATACCTTAATAAACTATTAACCCCTAATCCTCCATTCACACATATCACAAAGTACCTATTAAAACTAGTAACCCCTAAACCACCATCCCCCACCAACACAATAAATGTAATTAACCTATTAACCCCTAGTCCGCCAACCCCCACTTTCGCAAAACAACTAATTAACCTATTAACCCCTAAACTGCTATCAGCCCACAACGCAATATACCTTTATACACTATTAACCCCTAATCCGCCATTCACCCATATCACAAAGTACCTATTAAAACTAGTAACCCCTAAACCGCCATCCCCCACCAACGCAATAAACATAATTAACCTATTAACCCCTAAACCGCCAAACCCACACAACGCAAATAACTAATTAAATTACTAAGCATCCTAACCTAACACCCCTAACCTAACACCCCCTAAATTAACCCCAATTACATAAATTTAAAAATACTAAGTTACAAACAATTTAATTAAAAAGCTAGAATTACTTAAAAATAAAAAACCTTACGATTAAATTAATCTAAGATTACAAAAAATAAAAAATTCTAACATTATATAAAATAATAAACCAAATTATCAAAAATAAAAAAATTAAAGCTAATCCCTATGAAAATAAAAAAGCCCCCCAAAATAAAAACACCCCCTAATCTAATGCCTTTTGTAGGGCATTGCCCTAAATTAAACAGCTGTTTTACCTTAAAAAATAGTAAAAACCCCCACACACCAAACCCCCCCCCCAAATAAAAACAAACAACTAACACTAAAAGATTTATAAGGTTTGTTGCGATGTGGGTTAATGGCGGATTAGGGGTTAATAGCTTTGATAGGTACTTTGCGATGTGGGATGGCGGATTAGGGGTTAATAATTTAATTAAGCATATTGCATTGTGGGGGTGTTGTTGGTTTGGGGTTAATATTTTTATTATTAGTTCCGATGTGGGTTTGATGGCGGATATAGGGGTTATACGTGTCGGGTTTAGTTTTAGGAGGCGGGTTAGACTTTTACGGGAGATTTGACATTTTTTTTATTTTCTTAGGCATCGGCAGTTTCTAAAGTGCCGTAAGTCACTGACGACTCCAGAAGTTTGTATTTACGCTCATTTCAGGACATCGCTAGTTTATCCAAATTACGGCCGTTTATGAACTGCCGGCGCTGTATATGTGATACCCCGATGTGCAAGGTGAAATTACGGGCGGCGCGGGTTTCAGCAGTTGCGCTGAAGCCTGCGCCGTATATATAATCTCACTCTAGAAGCTTTACAGTGGGCCACAAGACTTAATTCCTCAGGAAGAGCCACCAGATCATGGAGTCCATCCGATAAAAATCGTCGCCCGCAAAAGCCGGCGACGCCAATATTTGCACGGGTTTGGTATCACATATACGGCGTAACCTAGAAGTTACGCGCGTATATTTCTGCCGTCGCCCGTAGTTTTTTGGGCTATAGGCAGGTATACCAAACCCGCGCAGTTTGGTATCCAATATGCAGCGTAAGGACTTACGTGGCGAAAATGGAGAAAACTTACTCCATTTTCACCTCGCCACAAAAAGCAGCCGTAAGAAGCCTTACGCTGACTATTGGAGCCCCGTAACTCCCTAAACTGGCTGCTAAAATAAACCTAACACCTAACGCATGCGCAATGTCTATCTCCCTGTCAACCGCGATCTGCTAAAATAAACCTAACACCTAACGCATGCGCAATGTCTATCTACCTGTCAACCGCGATTCCCCCCCCCCCCGAAATCCCTAATAAAGTTATTAACCCCTAAACCGCCGCTCCCGGACCCCGCCGCCATCTACATAAACTAACCCCCTACTGTGAGCCCCTAAAACCGCCGCCATCTACCTTATCTATCCCCTAATTAGAACCCCTTACACCGCTGTCATCTACCTTATCTATCCCCTAATCTGACCCCTTACACCGCCGCCACCTATATAAAAATTATTAACCCCTAATCTAATCCCCCTATACCGCCGCCAGCTATATTAATATTATTAACCCCTAATGTAATCCACTTACACCGCCGCCATCTCTATTAAAATGATTAACCCCTTATTTAATCTACCTACCCCGCCGCCAGCTATATTATCTATATTAACCCTAAGTATATTATAGTTAATATAGGTATTACATTATATATATTAACTATATTAACCCTAATTATATTAGGGTTAATATAGTTAATATAGTTACTATAGTATTTATATTAACTATATTAACTCTATCTAACCCTAACACCCCTAACTAAATTTATATTAAATTAATATAATTCATTTATAAACTAAAATATTCCTATTTAAATCTAAATACTTACCTATAAAATAAACCCTAAGATAGCTACAATATAATTAATAATTACATTGTAGCTATGTTAGGGTTAATATTTATTTTACAGGTAAATTGTTAATTATTTTAACTAGGTATAATAGCTATTAAATAGTTATTAACTATTTAATATCTACCTAGTTAAAATAATTACCCAATTACCTGTAAAATAAATCCTAACCTAAGTTACAAATACACCTACACTAGCAATAAATTAAATAAACTACAAACATCTATCTAAAAATACAATTAAATTAACTAAACTAAATTACAAAAAAAAAAACACTAAATTACAAAAAATAAAAAAAAGATTACAAGATTTTTAAGCTAATTACACCTATTCTAAGCCCCCTAGTAAAATAATAAACCCCCAAAATTAAAAAAATTCCCTGCCCTATTCTAAATTAAACAAATTTCAAAGCTCTTTACCTTACCAGCCCTTAAAAGGGCCTTTTGTGGGGCATGCCCCAAAGAATTCAGCTCTTTTGCATACAAATACAATACCCCCCCCCCCATTACAACCCACCACCCACATACCCCTATTCTAAAACCACCCAAACCCCCCTTAAAAAAGCCTAACACTACCCCCCTGAAGATCTCCCTACCTTGTCTTCACCACACCGGGCCGAACTCCTGATCCGATCCGGGCGATGTCTTCCTCCGGCGATGTCTTCCTCCAAGCGGCAAAGAAGAATTCTTCCTCCGGCGACGTCTTCCTCCAAGCGGCAGCAAAGTCTTCATTCTTCCGGCGGCATCTTCAATCTTCTTTCTTCGCTCCGCCGCCGCGGAGCATCCATCCCGGCCGACTACTGAACTTCGAATGAGGTACCTTTAAATGACGTCATCCAAGATGGCGTCCGCCGAATTCCGATTGGCTGATAGGATTCTATCAGCCAATAGGAATTAAGTTAGAAAAATCTGATTGGCTGATTGAATCAGCCAATCAGATTCAAGCTTAATCCGATTGGCTGATCCGAACAGCCAATCAGATTGAGCTCGCATTCTATTGGCTGATCGGAACAGCCAATAGAATGCGAGCTCAATCTGATTGGCTGATTGGATCAGCCAATCGGATTGAACTTGAATCTGATTGGCTGATTCAATCAGCCAATCAGATTTTTCTAACTTAATTCCTATTGGCTGATCGGAATTCGGCGGACGCCATCTTGGATGACGTCATTTAAAGGTACCTCATTCGAAGTTCAGTAGTCGGCCGGGATGGATGCTCCGCGGCGGCGGAGCGAAGAAAGAAGATTGAAGATGCCGCCGGAAGAATGAAGACTTTGCTGCCGCTTGGAGGAAGACGTCGCCGGAGGAAGAATTCTTCTTTGCCGCTTGGAGGAAGACATCGCCGGAGGAAGAATTCTTCTTTGCCGCTTGGAGGAAGACATTGCCCGGATCGGATCAGGAGTTCGGCCCGGTGTGGTGAAGACAAGGTAGGGAGATCTTCAGGGGGGTAGTGTTAGGCTTTTTTAAGGGGGGTTTCGGTGGTTTTAGAATAGGGGTATGTGGGTGGTGGGTTGTAATGGGGGGGGGGGTATTGTATTTGTATGCAAAAGAGCTGAATTCTTTGGGGCATGCCCCACAAAAGGCCCTTTTAAGGGCTGGTAAGGTAAAGAGCTTTGAAATTTGTTTAATTTAGAATAGGGCAGGGAATTTTTTTTATTTTGGGGGTTTATTATTTTATTAGGGGGCTTAGAATAGGTGTAATTAGCTTAAAAATCTTGTAATCTTTTTTTTATTTTTTGTAATTTAGTGTTTGTTTTTTTTTGTAATTTAGTTTAGTTAATTTAATTGTATTTTTAGATAGATGTTTGTAGTTTATTTAATTTATTGCTAGTGTAGGTGTATTTGTAACTTAGGTTAGGATTTATTTTACAGGTAATTGGGTAATTATTTTAACTAGGTAGATATTAAATAGTTAATAACTATTTAATAGCTATTATACCTAGTTAAAATAATTAACAATTTACCTGTAAAATAAATATTAACCCTAACATAGCTACAATGTAATTATTAATTATATTGTAGCTATCATAGGCCTAGATTTAGAGTTCGGCGGTAGCCGTCAAAACCAGCGTTAGAGGCTCCTAACGCTGGTTTTGGGCGCCCGCTGGTATTTGGAGTCAGTGATTAAAGGGTCTAACGCTCACTTTGCAGCCGCGACTTTTCCATACCGCAGATCCCCCTACGCCATTTGCGTAGCCTATCTTTTCAATGGGATCTTCCTAACGCCGGTATTTAGAGTCGTTTCTGCAGTGAGCGTTAGAGCTCTAACGACAAAATTCCTGCCGCCTGAAAATAGCAGGAGTTAAGAGCTTTCTGGCTAACGCCGGTTCATAAAGCTCTTAACTACTGTACCCTAAAGTACACTAACACCCATAAACTACCTATGTACCCCTAAACCGAGGTCCCCCCACATCGCCGCCACTCGATTAAAAATTTTAACCCCTAATCTTCCGACCGCCACCTACGTTATACTTATGTACCCCTAATCTGCTGCCCCTAACCCCGCCGACCCCTATATTACATTTATTAACCCCTAATCTGCCCCCCACAACATCGCCGCCAGCTACTTAAAATAATTAACCCCTAATCTTCCGACCGCAAAGCGCCGCCACCTACGTTATCCCTATGTACCCCTAATCTGCTGCCCCTAACACCGCCGACCCCTATATTATATTTATTAACCCCTAATCTGCCCCCTCAACGTCGCCGACACCTACCTACACTTATTAACCCCTAATCTGCCGAGCGGACCTGAGCGCTACTATAATAAAGTTATTAACCCCTAATCCGTCTCACTAACCCTATCATAAATAGTATTAACCCCTAATCTGCCCTCCCTAACATCGCCGACACCTTCCTTCAATTATTAACCCCTAATCTTCCGATCGGAGCTCACCGCTATTCTAATAAATGTATTAACCCCTAAAGCTAAGTCTAACCCTAACACTAACACCCCCCTAACTTAAATATAATTTTAATCTAACGAAATAAATTAACTCTTATTAAATAAATTAATCCTATTTAAAGCTAAATACTTACCTGTAAAATAAATCCTAATATAGCTACAATATAAATTATAATTATATTTTAGCTATTTTAGGATTAATATTTATTTTATAGGCAACTTGGTATTTATTTTAACTAGGTACAATAGCTATTAAATAGTTAAGAACTATTTAATAGTTACCTAGTTAAAATAATTACAAAATTACCTGTAAAATAAGTCCTAACCTAAGTTATAATTAAACCTAACACTACACTATCAATAAAATAATTAAATAAACTACCTACAATTACCTACAATTAACCTAACACTACACTATCAATAAATTAATTAAATACAATTGCTACAAATAAATACAATTAAATAAACTATCTAAAGTACAAAAAATAAAAAAGAACTAAGTTACAGAAAATAAAAAAATATTTACAAACATAAGAAAAATATTACAACAATTTTAAACTAATTACACCTACTCTAAGCCCCCTAATAAAATAACAAAGCCCCCCAAAATAAAAAATTCCCTACCCTATTCTAAATTAAAAAAGTTACAAGCTCTTTTACCTTACCAGCCCTGAACAGGGCCCTTTGCGGGGCATGCCCCAAGAAGTTCAGCTCTTTTGCCTGTAAAAGAAAACATACAATACCCCCCCCCCAACATTACAACCCACCACCCACATACCCCTAATCTAACCCAAACCACCCTTAAATAAACCTAACACTAAGCCCCTGAAGATCTTCCTACCTTGTCTTCACCATACCAGGTTCACCGATCCGTCCTGGCTCCAAGATCTTCATCCAACCCAAGCGGGGGTTGGCGATCCATAATCCGGTGCTGAAGAGGTCCAGAAGAGGCTCCAAAGTCTTCATCCTATCCGGCAAGAAGAGGACATCCGGACCGGCAAACATCTTCTCCAAACCGCATCTTCTATCTTCTTCCATCCGGTGCGGAGCGGGACCATCTTGAAGCAGGCGACGCGGATCCATCCTCTTCTTCCGATGTCTCCCGACGAATGACGGTTCCTTTAAGGGACGTCATCCAAGATGGCGTCCCTCGAATTCCGATTGGCTGATAGGATTCTATCAGCCAATCGGAATTAAGGTAGGAATTTTCTGATTGGCTGATGGAATCAGCCAATCAGAATCTAGTTCAATCCGATTGGCCGATCCAATCAGCCAATCAGATTGAGCTCGCATTCTATTGGCTGATCGGAACAGCCAATAGAATGCGAGCTCAATCTGATTGGCTGATTGGATCAGCCAATCGGATTGAACTAGATTCTGATTGGCTGATTCCATCAGCCAATCAGAAAATTCCTACCTTAATTCCGATTGGCTGATAGAATCCTATCAGCCAATCGGAATTCGAGGGACGCCATCTTGGATGACGTCCCTTAAAGGAACCGTCATTCGTCGGGAGACATCGGAAGAAGAGGATGGATCCGCGTCGCCTGCTTCAAGATGGTCCCGCTCCGCACCGGATGGAAGAAGATAGAAGATGCGGCTTGGAGAAGATGTTTGCCGGTCCGGATGTCCTCTTCTTGCCGGATAGGATGAAGACTTTGGAGCCTCTTCTGGACCTCTTCAGCACCGGATTATGGATCGCCAACCCCCGCTTGGGTTGGATGAAGATCTTGGAGCCAGGACGGATCGGTGAACCTGGTATGGTGAAGACAAGGTAGGAAGATCTTCAGGGGCTTAGTGTTAGGTTTATTTAAGGGGGGTTTGGGTTAGATTAGGGGTATGTGGGTGGTGGGTTGTAATGTTGGGGGGGGGGTATTGTATGTTTTTTTTTACAGGCAAAAGAGCTGAACTTCTTGGGGCATGCCCCGCAAAGGGCCCTGTTCAGGGCTGGTAAGGTAAAAGAGCTTGTAACTTTTTTAATTTAGAATAGGGTAGGGAATTTTTTATTTTGGGGGGCTTTGTTATTTTATTAGGGGGCTTAGAGTAGGTGTAATTAGTTTAAAATTGTTGTAATATTTTTCTTATGTTTGTAAATATTTTTTTATTTTCTGTAACTTAGTTCTTTTTTATTTTTTGTACTTTAGATAGTTTATTTAATTGTATTTATTTGTAGCAATTGTATTTAATTAATTTATTGATAGTGTAGTGTTAGGTTAATTGTAGGTAATTGTAGGTAGTTTATTTAATTCTTTTATTGATAGGGTAGTGTTAGGTTTAATTATATCTTAGGTTAGGATTTATTTTACAGGTAATTTTGTAATTATTTTAACTAGGTAACTATTAAATAGTTCTTAACTATTTAATAGCTATTGTACCTAGTTAAAATAAATACCAAGTTGCCTGTAAAATAAATATTAATCCTAAAATAGCTAAAATATAATTATAATTTATATTGTAGCTATATTAGGGTTTATTTTACAGGTAAGTATTTAGCTTTAAATAGGATTAATTTATTTAATAAGAGTTAATTTATTTCGTTAGATTAAAATTATATTTAAGTTAGGGGGGTGTTAGTGTTAGGGTTAGACTTAGCTTTAGGGGTTAATACATTTATTAGAATAGCGGTGAGCTCCGATCGGAAGATTAGGGGTTAATAATTGAAGGAAGGTGTCGGCGATGTTAGGGAGGGCAGATTAGGGGTTAATACTATTTATGATAGGGTTAGTGAGACGGATTAGGGGTTAATAACTTTATTATAGTAGCGCTCAGGTCCGCTCGGCAGATTAGGGGTTAATAAGTGTAGGCAGGTGTCGGCGACGTTGTGGGGGGCAGATTAGGGGTTAATAAATATAACATAGGGGTCGGCGATGTTAGGGCAGCAGATTAGGGGTACATAGGGATAACGTAGGTTGCGGCGTTTTACGGAGCGGCAGATTAGGGGTTAAAAGTGTAATGCAGGGGTCAGCGATAGCGGGGGCGGCAGATTAGGGGTTAATAAGTGTAAGGCTAGGGATGTTTAGACTCGGGGTACATGTTAGGCTGTTAGGTGCAGACGTAGGAAGTGTTTCCCCATAGGAAACAATGGGGCTGCGTTAGGAGCTGAACGCTGCTTTTTTGCAGGTGTTAGGTTTTTTTTCAGCTCAAACAGCCCCATTGTTTCCTATGGGAGAATCGTGCACGAGCACGTTTTTGATGCCGGCCGCGTCCGTAAGCAACTCTGGTATCGAGAGTTGCATTTGCGGTAAAAATGCCCTACGCTCCTTTTTTGGAGCCTAACGCAGCATTTGTTTTAACTCTCGATACCAGAGTTAAATTTATGGTGCGGCCAGAAAAAAGCCTGCGGAGCGTTAACAGCCCTTTTACCGCCGAACTCTAAATCTAGGCCTTAGGGTTTATTTTATAGGTAAGTATTTAGATTTAAATAGGAATATTTTAGTTTATAAATGAATTAGATTAATTTAATATAAATTTAGTTAGGGTTAGATAGAGTTAATATAGTTAATATAAATACTATAGTAACTATATTAACTATATTAACCCTAATATAATTAGGGTTAATATAGTTAATATATATAATGTAATACCTATATTAACTATAATATACTTAGGGTTAATATAGATAATATAGCTGGCGGCGGGGTAGGTAGATTAAATTAGGGGTTAATCATTTTAATAGAGATGGCGGCGGTGTAAGGGGCTTACATTAGGGGTTAATAATTTTAATATAGATGGCGGCGGTGTTAGGGGCTCACTTTAGGGGGTTATAGATATAATATAGCTGGCGGCGGGGTACGGGAGCGGCGGTTTAGGGGTTAATAACTTTATTAGGTTGCGGCGGGGTACGGGAGCGGCGGTTTAGGGGTTAATAGCTTTTTTATTGTTAGGATAGTGAGGGGGGATAGCGGATAGAGGGTTAGACGTGTCGGGCTATGTTAGGGAGGCGTGTTAGACGTGTCGGGCTATGTTAGGGAGGCGTGTTAGACAGTGCGGGTGTTTTAGACTTTAGTCAGGTTTTATAGGCGCCGGCAGTTTCTAACGTGCCGCAAGTCACTGGCGACGCCAGAAATTTGTACTTACGCAGATTTCTGGACATCGCTGGTTTGTCAGACTTACGGCACGTTAGCATCTGACGGCGACTTATATGGGATAGCTCGAGTTGCGAGCTGAAACTGCGGGCGACGCCGGTTCCCTCACTTGCGCCGCAAACTGCGATCTATATCGGATCGCGCCCCATAAGTATTAGGTGTACTCTGTCACTGATTAAACTAATACTGTGAAACCCTTAATATTATTTAAAAATGCAAAATGATTAAATATGAAATTCAGCTTTCCAAAAAAATTATAAGCAATCAATAATGATTCGGAATGAAATATCTCTGTGTGTATTAATTCATATTGTCACCAAGTCTCAGGCTAAGGCTAAACTGGGAATCACATTTTTTTATGTTATTTTAACCTCATTAAATAAAATCACTTTATTTATTGAAAGAATAGACAGACAGTGCCCTTTATCTTGTGACAAAATCCAAATCATTAGCAGCTCATATATTTTTTTAGCAGCAATAATTTGACTTACAGTTTAAATAAACATTACTAAAGATGGAAAGCACATTGCAAGTGGGGCTCCTAAGCATTTCTGGAGATGTATTATACACAAATTAAAAAGTGTCTCTGGGATGTTCACTGTACTACATACACCATCAGCAAGATTCAAAAAGCTATGCCTCATAATTGGACCTGTATTTTGCAACAAGTAGATACTACAGGTGAAACAGTAGGTAGGTGACTGATACTATAATTTTTCTTACATTAAATAGTGTAAGACTGATTGGCTGTGTCTTTAATAAAAGATTAAGTCAAAAGTTTTTGTTACCAAAGATGGTCACAATCCTGTATTTAGAATTTAAAATGTGTATCTTACATCAGATATATCAGATGCTTGCTAATTAAAAAAACAGCACCTCTTCCATCAGACCAAACAAATAAGGTTGGAAGAGAATCTTACAGAAATCTGGCTTTTAAAACACAATGTCACAAGTGTAACATTGTGACATGCAGATTGTAAGAATTACCGTATTGTCATTACGGATAGGGGCAAATTAGTGTGATAGTTAAAGGGACACTAAACCCAAATATCTTCTTTCATGATTTAGAAAGAGCATGCAATTTTAAACAACTTTCCAAATTACTTAAATTATCGAATTTACTTCTTTCTCTTGAAATCCTTTGTTGGAAAGCATATCTACATAGGATCAGAAGCTGCTGATGGGTGACTGCATATATATGCTTCATGTGATTGGCTCACCCATGCGCATTGCTTTTTTCAACAACAGATATCTGAAGAATGAAGCAAATTAAATAATAGAAGCAAATTGGAAAGTTGTTTGTTCCCACGGGAATAGAGCCCTCAATTCCCCATGTATTTTGTCTGTAAAATTTTGTCTTTTATCGTATTGTTTCTCCATTGTACTGTTATCCTTGTACCCATGGGCAGCGCTGCGGAATCTGTTGGCGCTTTATAAATAAAAAAACATAATTTATGCTTACCTGATAAATTTATTTCTCTTGTAGTGTGTTCAGTCCACGGGTCATCCATTACTTATGGGATATATTCTCCTTCCCAACAGGAAGTTGCAAGAGGATCACCCAAGCAGAGCTGCTATATAGCTCCTCCCCTCACATGTCATATCCAGTCATTCGACCGAAACAAGACGAGAAAGGAGAAACTATAAGGTGCAGTGGTGACTGGAGTTATAATTTTAAAATTTAGAACCTGCCTTAAAAAGACAGGGCGGGCTGTGGACTGAACACACTACAAGAGAAATAAATTTATCAGGTAAGCATAAATTATGTTTTCTCTTGTTAAGTGTGTTCAGTCCACGGGTCATCCATTACTTATGGGATACCAATACCAAAGCTAAGTACACGGATGATGGGAGGGACAAGGCAGGAACATTAAACAGAAGGAACCACTGCCTGTAGAACCTTTCTCCCAAAACCAGCCTCCGAAGAAGCGAAAGTGTCAAATTTGTAAAATTTGGAAAAAGTATGAAGTGAAGACCAAGTTGCAGCCTTGCAAATCTGTTCAACAGAGGCCTCATTCTTAAAGGCCCAGGTGGAAGCCACAGCTCTAGTGGAATGAGCTGTAATTCTTTCAGGAGGCTGCTGTCCAGCAGTCTCATAGGCTAAACGTATTATGCTACGAAGCCAAAAAGAGAGAGAGGTAGCCGAAGCCTTTTGACCTCTCCTCTGTCCAGAGTAAACGACAAACAGAGAAGAAGTTTGTCTAAAATCTTTAGTTGCCTGTAAGTAGAACTTCAGAGCACGGACCACGTCTAGATTATGCAAAAGACGTTCCTTCTTTGAAGAAGGATTAGGACATAATGATGGAACAACAATCTCTTGATTGATATTCATGTTAGAAACAACCTTAGGTAAAAACCCAGGCTTAGTACGCAGTATTACCTTGTCTGAATGAAAGATCAGATAAGGAGAATCACAATGTAAGGCAGATAACTCAGAGACTCTTCGAGCCGAGGAAATAGCCATCAAAAACAAAACTTTCCAAGATAAAAGCTTAATATCAATGGAATGAAGGGGTTCAAACGGAACACCCTGAAGAACTTTAAGAACCAAGTTTAAGCTCCACGGAGGAGCAACAGCTTTAAACACAGGCTTAATTCTAGCCAAAGCCTGACAAAAAGCCTGGACATCTGGATTCTCTGCCAGACGTTTGTGTAAAAGAATAGACAGAGCTGAAATCTGTCCCTTTAGCGAACTAAAGGATAAACCCTTTTCTAAACCCTCTTGTAGAAAAGCCAATATCCTAGGAATCCTAACCTTACTCCATCAGTAACTCTTGGATTCGCACCAATATAAATATTTACGCCATATCTTATGGTAAATTTTTCTGGTCACAGGTTTCCGAGCCTGTATTAATGTATCAATGACCGAATCCGAAAACCCACGCTTTGATAGAATCAAGCGTTCAATTTCCAGGCAGTCAGCCTCAGAGAAATTAGGTTTGGATGGTTGAAAGGACCCTGAATTAGAAGGTCCTGCCTCAGAGGCAGAGACCATGGTGGACAGGACGACATGTCCACTAGGTCTGCATACCAGGTCCTGCGTGGCCACGCAAGCGCTATCAGAATTACCGATGCCCTCTCCTGTTTGATCCTGGCAATCAGTCGAGGTAGCAACGGAAATGGTGGAAACACATAAGCTATGTTGAAAACCCAAGGGGCTGCTAATGCATCTACCAGCACCGCTCCCGGGTCCCTGGACCTGGATCCGTAACAAGGAAGCTTCGCGATCTGGCGAGATGCCATGAGATCCAGATCCGGTTTGCCCCAACGACGAATCAGTTGAGCAAATACCTCCGGGTGAAGTTCCCACTCTCCCAGATGAAAAGTCTGGCGACTTAGGAAATCTGCCTCCCAGTTCTCCACGCCTGGGATGTAAATCGCTGACAGGTGGCAAGAGTGAGACTCTGCCCAGCGAATTATCTTCGAGACCTCCAACATCGCTAGGGAACTGGTTCCCCCTTGATGATTGATGTAGGCCACAGTCGTGATATTGTCCGACTGAAATCTGATGAACCTCAGTTTTGCTAACTGAGGCCAAGCTAGAAGAGCATTGAATATTGCTCTTAATTCTAGAATGTTTATTGGAAGGAGTTTCTCCTCCTGAGTCCAAGATCCCTGAGCCTTCAGGGAATTCCAGACTGCTCCCCAGCCTAGAAGGCTGGCATCCGTTGTTACAATCGTCCAATCTGGTCTGCGAAAGGTCATTCCTTTGGACAGATGAACCGGTGACAACCACCAGAGAAGAGAATCTCTGGTCTCCTGGTCCAGATTTAGCAAAGGGGACAGATCTGAGTAATCCCCGTTCCATTGACTGAGCATGCATAGTTGCAGCAGTCTGAGATGCAGGCGCGCAAATGGCACTATGTCCATTGCCGCGACCATTAAGCCGATTACCTCCATGCACTGAGCTACTGATGGGCTTGGAATGGAATGAAGGACACGGCAAGCATTGAGAGTCTTTGATAACCTGGACTCCGTCAGGTAAATCTTCATCTCTACAGAATCTATAAGAGTCCCTAGAAAAAGAACCCTTGTGAGAGGTAACAGAGAACTCTTTTCCACGTTCACTTTCCACCCATGCGACCTCAGAAATGCTAGAACTATCTCTGTATGAGACTTTGCATTCTGAAAACTTGACGCTTGTATCAGAATGTCGTCTAGGTACGGAGCCACCGCTATGCCTCGTGGTCTTAGTACCGCCAGAAGTGAGTCCAGAACCTTCGTAAAAATTCTCGGGGCCGTGGCTAACCCGAAGGGAAGAGCCACAAACTGGTAATGCCTGTCTAGAAAGGCAAACCTTAGGTACCGATAATGATCCTTGTGAATTGGTATGGTAAGGTAAGCATCCTTTAAGTCCACTGTGGTCATATATTGACCCTCTTGGATCATGGGTAGGATGGTTCGAATGGTTTCCATCTTGAACGATGGTACCCTTAGGAATTTGTTTAAGATCTTTAAGTCCAAGATTGGTCTGAAGGTTCCCTCTTTTTTGGGAACCACAAATAGATTTGAGTAAAATCCTTGTCCCTGTTACGATCGCGGAACTGAGTGGATTACTCCCATGATTAAGAGGTCTTGTACACATTGTAGAAATGCCTCTCTCTTTACTAGGTTTGTAGATAACCTCGATAGATGGAACCTCCCTTGTGGAGGAGAGGTTTTGAAATCCAGAAGGTATCCCTGAGATATAATCTTCAACGTCCAGGGATCCTGCACATCTCTTGCCCAAGCCTGGGCGAAGAGAGAAAGTCTGCCCCCCACTAAATCCGTCTCCGGATAGGGGGCCCTGTCTTCATGCTGTCTTAGGGGCGGGAGTAGGCTTTCTGGCCTGCTTGCCCTTGTTCCATGACTGGTTGCCTTTCCAACCCTGTCTATAACGAGCAGTAGTTCCTTCCTGTTTTGGAGCGGAGGAAGTTGATGCTGCTCCTGCCTTGAAGTTACGAAAGGCACGAAAATTAGACTGTTTGGCCTTTGGTTTGGCCCTGTCCTGAGGAAAGGCGTGGCCCTTACCTCCCGTAATGTCAGCAATAATTTCCTTCAAGCCGGGCCCGAATAAGGTCTGCCCTTTGAAAGGAATGTTAAGTAGCTTAGATTTGGAAGTTACATTTGCAGCCGTGACAGGCGCAATGCATGCAAGAGGCTGCAATATAAAACCCTGTTGAACAAACATTTTCTTAAGATAACCCTCTAATTTTTTTATCCATTGGATCTGAGAAAGCACAGCTATCCTCCACCGGGATAGTGGTATGTTTGGCTAAAGTAGAAACTGCTCCCTCCACCTTAGGGACCGTCTGCCATAAGTCTCGTGTGGTGGCGTCTATAGGAAACATTTTTCTAAATATCGGGGGAGGGGAAAAAGGCACACCGGGTCTATCCCACTCCTTACTAATAATTTCTGTAAGTCTTTTTGGTATAGGAAAGACGTCAGTACACACCGGTACCGCATAGTATCTATCCAACCTACACATTTTCTCTGGAATTGCCACCGTGTCGCAATCATTCAGAGCCGCTAATACCTCCCCTAGTAACACACGGAGGTTCTCAAGCTTAAATTTAAAATTTGAAATTTCTGAATCCGGTCTCCCCGGATCAGAACCGTCACCGACAGAATGAAGCTCACCGTCCTCATGTTCTGCAAATTGTGACGCAGTATCAGACATGGCTCTCGTGTCATCAGCGCGCTCTGTCCTTAACCCAGAGCTATCGCGCTTTCCCCTTAATTCGGGCATATTATATAATACTTCTTTCATAACATTAGCCATATCATGTAAAGTGATTTGTAAGGGCCTAGATGTACTTGGCGTCTCAATCTTACGCATCTCCCGAGCGGGAGACGCAGGTACTTACACGTGAGGAGAGTTAGGCGGCATAACTTCCCCCTCGTTGTCTGGTGATAATTTCTCTATTGGTACAGATTGACTTTTATTCAAAGCAATATCAATACAATTTTTACACATCGTTCTATTGGGCTCCACATTGGCTTTAGAACATGATGAACAGACAGTTTCCTCTGAATCAGACATGTTTAAACAGACTTAGCAATGAAACTAGCAAGCTTGGAAATCACTTTCAATAAGTTTACAAGCAATATAAAAAACGCTGCAGCGCTTCAAAAATACAGATATAATTAAACAATTCTTAACAAGAAGTGTATTATTAGCAGAGGATTGCACCCATTAGCAAAAGGATGATTAACCCCTCAATACCCAAAACGGATAAAACGGATATCAATTAAGATTTAACGCTTTTAATCACAGTCAAACACACTGTCACAGATCTGCTGTGACTGATTACCTCCCTCAAGAATGAATTTTGCAGACCCCTGAGCTCTCTAGAGACGTCCTGGATCAAGGAGGAAGAAGCAGGAAGACTGTGCTAGAATTTTAACTGCGCAACAAGGCGCTAAAACAAGGTCCCTCCCACTCCTATTACAGCAGTGGGAGCCCTGATATAACGGTTTCCATGCAGAAAATATATGTTAGCCATGTGGAAAACATCATGCCCAAAGAGATTTATCACCAAAGTACCTCACAAAAACGAATAACATGCCAGTAAACGTTTTATTAAAAAACAACATTTTCCAATGTCATGCAAAGTTATCACTAAGCCTGCTACCAATCGCTACCACTGCAGATAAGGCTTAAGTATTATTTCAGTTTTAACAGTATTTTCTCAGTCAAATTCTAGTCCCTAGAAAATAACTCGACTGCGCATACTTTTATCAGCCTGATACCAGTTGCCACTACTGCATTTAAGGCTGTACTTACATCATACGGTAACAGCAGTATTTTCTTAGTCAATTCCATTCCCAGAAAATAATGTACCGCACATACCTCATTTGCGGTGGACCCCGCATGCTATTCCCAGTTTCTGAAGTTACCCCACTCCTCAGAATGTCGAGAACAGCCAGTGGATCTTAGTTACGCCTGCTAAGATCATAGAAAAAAAACGCAGGAAGTTTCTTCTTCCAAATACTGCCTGAGATAGAAAAAACAGCACACTCCGGTGCCATTTAAAATAACAAACTTTTGATTGAAGAATAGTTAAGTAAAAACTCCAGCTCCTCTCGCGACCTCCTTCTTTGTTGAGGGTTGCAAGAGAATGACTGGATATGACATGTGAGGGGAGGAGCTATATAGCAGCTCTGCTTGGGTGATCCTCTTGCAACTTCCTGTTGGGAAGGAGAATATATCCCATAAGTAATGGATGACCCGTGGACTGAACACACTTAACAAGAGAAATAATAATAATAATAATTCTCTATCTGAATCATGAAATAATATTTTGGGGTTTCATATTCCTTTAAAAGGACATTGAACACTAAATACATTCTAAATAGAATTATATATTCAATGAAATAATTAGCATGACAATAATATACAGATTTGTTTAACAGTACATTAGTTTAACTTTTGGAACTCAAATACATATACCATAAATCTCTGGGAAGCATGTGACAACTAGCTATCTTCTTAGTTTATATGCTCTCTATGTGATACTATAGGTACTGGTGGACCTGTATGAGAACCATTGTTCATTAGGCTCTTTAGATACACTTTACATTGTTTTCATTATCAAATGTGTTTGTTTTTCTTCCTCGTCTCTGTTTCACACCTGCCTAGCTTTCCCCTACTGCTCTAAGAGTCCAGGATGCTAAGCCATCAATGACCCACTAAGTTCTTCCCCCAGGTCCATCACAACTTTAGCATTCCGATCCCAGATACCAATAAATGCTTGGTGGTAGGATGTAGGAATAACCATTACAGTACAGAAAAACACCGTCTATGTTTGGCAGGGAAAAGGGAATAGTCACACCAGGCTGCTAGCACCTTTAAGGGTTGGTGAGTACACCCAGCAACTCTTAAACATTCTTAAAAATTTTACTGTTTTAAAAAAGGGACATAAAAGGACAAATAAAAGTTCTCTAAACTGTTAGAACATTTTATATTGCTTGTATATAAAATATATCATACATCCCTGTAAATTGGATAAAAGGAAAATAAAGTAAAAATTAGAATTTCGTGATTCAGATTGAGCATACAATTTAAACAACTTTCCAATTTACTCTCATTATCATTTTGTTCTCAGTCTTTTGATATGCACACATTCTGAGTCACTGGCTCATACAGAGCATGTGCAAGAGTTCACAGTGTATACATATATTAGTCTGTAATTGGCAATTGATGCAATTTTAGAAATTAAATTTAAATTATTATGAGATGGAATTCTACTGTATTTAATGATTTGATGGCCCTTAAAATGAAAAGTACATATATATTAGAATTGTCCCAAATGTGTTTAAACAAAATCACAATAGCGGATTTATTTACATGGAGCCAAAAAGTTGTTGCTGATTACAATTATTTTAAAATGTTGTATTATATTCACTAGAAACAAAAGTTCCCATATCAGCAGAAAATACATTTTTGGGAACCAACATCAGAGAGATTGGAATCGACCCCTTAATGTCAGCTCCAGAGCAGCAATGCACTACTGGGAGCTAGCTGAACACATCAGGTGATCAATGGCAAGAGTTATATGTGTGCAGCCATCAATAATTAGCTAGTTCCCAGTAGTGCATTGCTGCTTCTGAGCCTTTCTCTGTGTTCTTCTTCATAAAGTAATATTTTTATTGTTGGGCTATCTGTCCCTTTAATATACTCCCAACTGTCCTGCATCTTGTAGTACTGTCATGGGTGGGAGGTATGTCCTGATGTCCATGATGTGCGTCCCGGTTTTAAGAAACTGACTGAGCCTTACCCAAACCCTGCCTAGACATGCCTACAGACCCAATGCCATCCGCAAGATGTTGCCAGGTATGCTTTAATGCTTTTATATGTGTAAGGAGACAACTGCAAAATTGTATAAAATGTTAAAAGTAAAATGCAAAAGATATAAAAACAAAATATTTCTGTAGGTGCTAATGCAATAAAATTTATAAGAATTAAGGAAAATACACATAATTGCAACCTAATATATTTTTAAGTATTAAAGGGACAGTCCAACAAAAACTTTCATGATTCAAATAGGGCATGTAATTTTAAACAACTTTCCAATTTACTTTTAGCACCAATTTTGCTTTGTTCTCTTGGTATTCTTAGTTGAAAGCTAAACCTAGGAGGTTCATATGCTAATTTATTAGACCTTGAAGGCTGCCTCTAATCTAAATTAATTTTGACAGTTTTTCACCACTAAAGGGCATAAGTTCATGTGTTTCATATAGATAACATTGAGCTCATGCACGTGAATTTACTGCGGAGTGAGCACTGATTTGCTAACATGCAAGTCTGTCAAAAGAACAGAAATGGGGGGGCAGTCTGCAGAGGCTTAGATACAAGGTAATTACAGAGATAAAATGTGTATTATTATAACTGTGTTGGTTATGCAAAACTGGGGAATGGGTAATTAAGGGATTATCTATCTTTTAAAACAACAAAAATTCTGGTGTTGACTGTCCCTTTAAATCAACTTGGAATCATAGCATCAATAAATTAAACATTTGTGACATTACAGCAAAGAGGGCAGAGTTTCAAAGTATCAAATATTTTATATCTTATGATTTATATGTAAGAAATGTTTATATTCCTTAAAGGAATAGGAAAGTAAAAATTAAACTTGCATGATTCAGATAGCGCATGCCATTTTAAGACACTTTTAAATTCACTTCTGTTTTCAAATGTGCTTTGTTCTCTTGGTAACTCTTGTTGAAAAAGAATATGCACATATCCTACACTAGTGTGAGCTAGCTGCTGATTGGTGCTTGCATACATTTGTCTCTTGTGATTGGCTAACTAGATGTGTTCATCTTGCTGCCAGTAGTGCAATGCTATTCCTTCAGCAAAGGATAACAAGAGAACGAAGCAAATTTGATAATGGAAGTAAATTAGAAAGTTGTTTAAAATGATATGTTCTATCTAAATCATGAAAGAAAAAGTTGGTATTCCCTGTCCCTTTAATATTCCTAATGACTGCCTGGTATTACAAAAGCTGCATATATAACTTACAAATAATTACAAAAATCATAGTATACATTTTCAGTATCCACTTAAATGAGAATACATTACAATTCCTTCTGATTGAGAGATGCAATGCAAAAAAGAGGCACTGGATGTTCTGGCTTTTTAATTTTGCACAATAAATGAACTTTTCATTTTTTTAATATTAATGGATGCAATATCCTACTGCTCCACACCACCCTTTGTTATTAGAAATGTGTTTAGATTGCCTGGGGGTTGAGAACAATGGACATAAATAGCAACCAGCTCTGTTAGCATTTTTCTACTTAATAGATACTGCAAACTATTCTCATCAAGACTGCTATGACAAATTGGTCTGGCACAGTCTGGACTTGAAATGAAAAAGTTCAAACATACAGAATATATTTTTTTAAATCCATCATGGAGTAAAATAACAAAAAGGAGATGATTAAAAGGAACGCTGACATGTGACTACATGTAATCACTGAAGATATAAACATATGGAAAATTAACTATTGTAGACATTTAAATTAATTGTATTACCCCTCAGTTTTGATATGTTACCTTAGATTAGTGAAGCTTATAACTTTTTTCCATATGTCCCATATCTCATCGCACCAGGATTACACTATGAATATATATCTGTATGTGTTACAATAAACATATATTTACATGTTTAGTGTATACCCAATGACTGAATCTAGATAAGTACTGCTCCTATAGTGTTTTTACCGTAAATAATTCCAAAGGTTCAAACTAATGAGACTGGGTATGTCAACATGTAAGACACATTTCTCATGCATTTTAGTCCCTTTGGTTCCAGTTAAGGGGTGTACTACATAAATAATTGTATACACACCCACATTTCTCATTAGGCAATGAAGGCAACTGATTAGGGGCACTTTCTCTCAGAGGTACCCTTCATTGTTGGTGAACTGATACCACTTCCCACTTCTCTACACGTCATCTGTGTACTACATACTTGCCCGCCCAGTACAGCCAATCAGAAGCTTTTCTGAGGCAGATTTATGACTTGTATTGGCATCTGATCTTGTAACCATCCTATTTGGGACCTCTGTCTTGTTGTCTATACATAATCTATACGTCCCCTATTCATTTTTTTTTATTTTCTCAAAGAAACCAATCTGATGCTGCTCCGGAAGAACCCTTACTCTGTCAACTACTCCAACTTCTGGTCGTCGGTAACCAAAAAAAAGAAAAATATGCAAAGTACACACACTCATGATAGCAGTAACATCACTGAGAAAAGGTGGATTGAAAAATGACAAGCTCTCTATTTAACCTTAGCACCAGTGGTGTAAATCCATCCTTGACTTTATATTACGCATTATCAGTGAAAGCTTTCTACACCAATCAAAGTGCAGTCTTATTTTTTCAGAAACACTTGACCTTAATAAGACATTTGGGCCTATTTGTAAAAGCTTTACTACACTACCCCTTTATATGCCCTTGAAGTTAAACTATAAATATTCTTCACACACTTCTCCCCCTCCCAACAAGTTTGGGGTAAAACTGAAAATGTTCTAAAAATGTATAAACATTATGAGACACTAAACTCACAACATATATCAACAATTAAGCAGTGCATTGAAAAATAAATGTTTTAAATAATTTAATACTGTCAATACGCTAACACAATTTACAAGGTTTTGCACATCAAGGTATATTATTTCACTTGTAAAGCCGGATTAAACCCATGCTTTCTTTTGCCCATTAGGGATCGGTATAAATCATTTGAGATCCACTGTGTAGGAAGTTACAATCACAGGTAAATGTATCCTTACTTAAAAGGGACATGAAATCCACATTTTTATTTTATGATTCAGATAGAGCAAACAATTTTAAATAATTTACTTTTTTACTTTAATTGTCTTTGTGTCCTTTGTCAAATGAGCAGCAATGCACTTCTGGGAGCTAGCTGAACACATCTTGTGAGCCAATGACAAGCGGCATATCTGAGCAACCACTAATCAGCAGCTAGCTCCCAGTAGTGCATGAATGCTCTTGAGCCTACCTAGTTATACTTTTCAACAAAGGATACCAAGAGAACAAAGCAAATTAGACAATAGAAGTACATTGGAAAGTTGTTTAAAATTCCTTTCTCTGAATCACAAAAGTTGAATTTTGACTTTATGGTCACTTTATGGAGCCACACAAACTTATTAGGGGTATCTTACAGCAAAAGCAGGCAAAATAAATAAATAAGGAAAGTAAATTGCAATGTTGTGCAGTTTTACTTACTTCAGCATTTCAAGGGGTGATTATGTGTAATATTTAAAGTCCCTTTAAACATCCCCTTATAAATGGAGACTGCATTTGAATGTTCAAAAAGAAACATGTATCAGATTGTAGCTAGGGCTGATATATTTATTGCTGTGCTGGCATTACTAACACATCCCCTTGCCATACGCTACTCAGCCCTTTGCCTTTTTGGGACTGGTATTAACTTCTCGCACAGGCATATGACACTTTTATTATAAAACAGAGGTAAACAGAGCCGCAATGGTAATTACCTTGCCCTACTTAATAATACCAGCATAAAAAGTACAGAGGCTCTAGAGAAAAAAGCAGCATGTGTTAGATTAACATTGCTAAAATATTCAGATCTCGCTATGCAGCCATTTTTTTTTATTAAAATACTCCCCAGCCCCACAGAGGCCATTGTGATTTACTTAGCATTTTTTTCAAGTGTTATTTTAATCCAAGTGGCTATAATTAACATAAATCACTTACAGAAAATGGATGGTTTATATGAAATCCTTAAGAAAACGATCTACTTTTGCATTGGATAATACATCTGCTTCCCCTTTGTCAGGAAAATGCTATAATTGTGTCCCCAGTGTCTCTTGCAATTAATCAAGTACTTTAGGCCCAGCATGTTTTTAAAGCAATGTTAAACAGAACTTGTAATGCCCCATAACTTAATTGTCTATAGTAAAATAACCCGGCAATGCACTTTCATTATTTATTTTGCCTGCTTTTCCTGTAATTGAAATCTAAAAATTATAGTTTCTCCACTGCTCCAGAAAGCCTGAAGTGTATTCTTTATAATTCACAAACCTGACATGTCTGTATGATGTACAGTGATTGCTTGATCAGTGCAGATGCTCATTTACATAAGGCCCTAATTGGCTACTGCTAAGGAGATGAGATAAACAACACTCAAGAGGCTTTTAAAGGGGTATGTCACTGGACTGTTTTTGTGTGCTGATTCTTTACAGTAGTGTTTCTCAACCACGCTCCTCAAGTACCCCCAACAGGCTAGGTTTTTATTATAGCTGATCTAGAACACAGGTGAAATAATCAGCTGATCTGTAACCATGGTTACTAACCTGCTCTCACCCATCAGCTGATTATTTCACCTGTGCTCTAGTTTAGCTATGATGAAAATATGGCCGGTTGGGGGTTCCTGAGGACCGTGGTTGAGAAACTATGCTTTATAGTACAGTGATTAAAGGAACAGTGAATAAGTGAATACCTTGTAACTACATTTTTTTCTGCAGTCTTCCGATAGATTAACATATCAGTAGAGTCTAAGGGGCTGATTTAACAAAGGCTGAATGACCCTGAATGTAACTGTTTCCGCTGCTTCTTAACTCGTCCGCTGCCTCTGAGGCAGTGGACAGCAATCCACCAGATCTCATACGATCGGGTTAATTTAAAAAACCCTGCTAGCGGCCAATTGGCCGTGAATCTGCAGGGGGTCGGCATTGCACAAGCAGTTCACCAGAACTGCTTGTGCAATTATAAATGCTGACAGCAATGAACGACTGGTTTCTAACTGAACACATGGGTGAGCCAATGACAATCAGTATATATATGCAGCCACCAATCAGCAGCTAGAACCTAGGTTCTTTGCTGCTCCTGAGCTTAAATAGATAAACCTTTCAGCAAAGGATAACAAGAGAAGGAAGCAAATTAAATAATACTAGTAAATTGGAAAGTTGTTTAAAATTGTATGCTCTGTCTAAATCCCAAATATCTAATTATGACTTTACTGACCCTTTAAAGTGACACTAAACCCAATTTTTTCATGATTTGGATAGAACATGCAATTTTAAGCAACTTTATAATTTGCTCAAATTTTCTTCGTTCTCTTGCTATCTTTATTTAAAAAGCAGAAATGTAAAGATTAGGATCCCACCTATTTTAGGTTTAGCACCGTGGATAGCGCTTGCTTATTGGTTACTACATTCAGACAACCAATAAGCAAGAAAAGCACAGCACCTTCCTCTTAACCAATAAGCAAGCGTAACCGAGGTACTGAACCAAAAATGGGATGGCTCCTAAACTTTACATTCCTGCTTTTTAAATAAAGATAGCAAGAGAACGAAAATAAATTGATAATAGGAGTAAATTAGAAAGTTGTTTGAAATTGCTGCTTTATTTGAATCATGAAAGGAATAAACTGGGTTTAGTATCCCTTTAAGCTTGTAAAGTCTGTCGTCATGTGCTTTTTTTTTACCAGTTTTTAAGGACAGGAAAATACACAATCTTCAGACCTAAATTACAGGAAAAGGGTGAAAAATAAATAATGAAGAATATTGTAAAGTTGTTTACTGTACATAAATAAGCATTTTATATGTCCCTGTAAGATATGACTACATATTTAGTTATAAAGTCAAAAAAGAGGAATAGCACCAATAAGACGTAGTATCTGTTGTGGTAAGAAATGTTTATTGTACAATCCAATATTAGTGTACAAACAAAGTCACAGTGGAGAACGCCTGACGCGTTTTGCGCATGCGTAGATGCGCTTCTTCGGAGGCTAATTCAAATCTAAATGTGACAGCTTTTAAACAGATTTTCTACCAATCATTTGCGAGTTTAAATGTGAGCCAATGGTGTGGCTATCCAGTGCAATTTATGCAGACATAACTTAATTCGATAGTAAGTGTTAATGTGCATTCTTTTGTCCCAAAAAGGTACAATTGCTCTGGAGTGTCAGACCTTAAAAATACTAAGGCTCATATCAGGTTTTTTATATGTTTGTGCACAATCTCTATATATATAGCGAGAATATGTATAATATGTTATAAAACTCCTTCAGTAACAAGCATTAAAATTCTAGGCATAGATAACATGTGAGCTAAAACCATGAAAAGGAAAGGATAGATGTGCATATAGATACATATCGATACCTGTACAAATTGACATCTATGTAGTTTCTACTGTTAATGCTTCATAAGCTATGCCTATATAATGTCTAGTTGCTGCTAGATATTAAACTTAAAAATAAGAAATTATATAAAAAATGTACATAAATACAGTATAGTACATATACATCGCACATCGTTAAAGAGATATAGGTAAAAGGAACCAAAGATAAAATCAAATTAACATTCAAACGTCTGATTGAACATTTGTTCCCTATTCTCAGTAAGATACTACAATAAAGGTGTTATATGAGGTCATTCTGTGTAATTAGGCCTTAATAAAATCAGGCTAATTGATACTCTCTTATTCCCTATGTTTTAGGGCATTGTCAAATGGTAGCATTTAGACATTGCTCAGGAGTAAAAGGTCTAAGTGGTTAAACTGTCAAGGGTAAAGGTTGATGTGAAGGACTAATCCATAGGTAGTTAGGGAATAAATAGATATAAGTAAAATATGCGTATGATAAAGAAAAATAAAGTAGGGAAAAATAAGGCAGAAATACTCTGAAAAAATGTAAAAATAGAAATTAAAAAATAAATAAAATTAAGAATAAAAAAGTAAGTAAACAGAGATTAAGATTAAAGCTAAGACTAGAGATAAAACTCTAAGGGAAGACACTAGGTTGTATGATCATGTGTCAGTGGTAACAAGTTCTTAAATGTATGTGACATTTTCTAATGTTACTGCAATTATCAAGCTAATATTTAGTAAAGTGAGGTGTAGTCAAAAGTATAAAGTCAGAGGGGTAAAGTGGTGGCCACTAGGGTATATTGAGGTTAACAGGGCTTATTCCAATGGACTCCACCATTGGATAAGGCTATGTTCATTGGACATAGGATATGTATTCTATTATTTAGTTTATTGTTTTATAATTTGATGTTTTTTGTTGTTTTTTGTTGTTATTTATTCTTTGTTATTATTCTCATATTATTTATGTGAACAAATCTACATCCAACCTCCTATTTATGCCGTGAGGATATCTAGTATCCAATTTGAGTATCCAGAACACCTCTCTTTTTAATAATTTGTCAGTTTTATCCCCTCCTCGTGCATTGTTTAGGATTCTTTCAATACCAATGAATGAGAAATAATTTGTACCTATGCCATGTTGGCGAAAATGTTTCGCTACTGGAGTCTTAGGCTCCTTTTCAGTTAAGGATAGGAGATGCTCCCTTATTCGATCTTTTAATGGGCGTGTCGTGATCCCTGTATATTGCTGAAAGCAATATTGGCATGTGACAAGATAAATGACATATTGTGATGTGCAATCTATCCTCTGTCTGATTTTGTAGGTTTCTCTTGTATTTGTTGATGTGAATGTGTTGTTTCTTTGTGTAAAATCACAACTTTTGCAAGGTCTGTGACCACATTTAAAGAAACCTGGGTTTGGAGTTAGCCAGTTGTCAGTTGGCTGTGGTTTTTCTGAAAAATTCTTGCTGGTTAGATTACTCAGTGAGGGTGCTTTTTTAGCAACAAATTTGATCCCTTTGGATATTATTTCTTTTAGAGTGTCATCACTTTCAAGAATTGTGAGTTTCTTTTTGATGACTTTACAAATTTTGTAGTACTGGTTGCTAAACTTAGTGGAAAAGACAATATTATCATTGTCAAGTCCTCTGTCTTTTTTGTTGAAAAGACTGTTTCTTGGTAGTTTTTCTACTTCTTTGCTAATTTTGTAAAGTTTATGTTTATTGTAGCCTCTTTTTATAAGTCTGTCAGTTAGTTCTTTGGCCTCTGATTTATATATATCCACGTTGGAACAATTCCTGCGGAGTCTTAGGTATTGTCCTTTGGGGATTCCCTTTTTCAAGTGTGGTACATGGCATGAATCTGCTCTAAGGATAGTGTTTCTAGAGGTTGATTTTCTGTATGTAGATGTATTGATATCTAGGTTGGACTGGTCTATGCTAAGCTTTAGGTCCAAATATTCAATCAGTTGGGCATCACTCTTGTGGGTAAAGGTTAAGTTCATGTTGTTAGCATTAATGTAAGATATAAAATGTTCTATAGTGTATTCACTATCTGTTGTATCCCAGATTATAAGGGTCATTTTAACAGTTGCTCATAAAGATGGTTGGAAAAAAAAGATAGTAAAAAATGCTGTGATGAGAAGGCATTTAAGGGTACATTTATGCATTCAAGACAGGAAATCTCAATTCAAATGCCCTACCTAAAAAGAATAGATAAAAAATTAGGTAAAAAAGTTACATAAATAATACCATAACAAAATACATAATTACAATATATATTTGCTTACTATTTCTATAGTTAAAGGGCATTTTGTAAAGACGGCATTATTGGGAAAAGGCTCTCAGAGACTCAATGGACAATTCGCCATTGATTTAAAACGTTTTTACTGGAATTAAAAGTCATAAAAAGATGAGTAGGAAACTGCGTCTGTGGTAAAATACTGGCTGGGCTGCAAACCTAGTTCTGGGGCATGCTGTAGTATATCAGTAGCTCAGAAGAAACTGAGAGAATCAGAGTATAAATCTGGTAGAGGACTATGCATCAGGTCTGGTTTCTGATTATTCAAGACAATGCAAACATGAACTTTGTCAGCAAATCAACTCTGTTTGCCCCTTAAAGGAACATAAAACCCTAAGACAGGGCATACAATTTTAAAAATGCTTCCAATTTATTTATTTTATCAAATTTATTTAATTCCCATGGTATTCTTTGTTGAAGAGATACCTAGGTGGGCATCTGCAGCACTACATGGCCGGAAATAGTTTTGCCATCTAGTGCTCTTGCAAATGGATAACATTTTTGCAAAACTTCAGCCATATAGTGCCCCAGAAATGGGACGGCTCCTAAGTTTATGTTCCTGCTTTTCAACAAAAGAGGATGAAGAAAATCTGATAATTTAAGTAAATTAGAAAGTTATTTAAAAGTGCATGCACTATCTGAGAGAAAAATGTTGGGTTTCATGTCTCTTTAACCTTTCTGTATAAAGTCATCAGAGGCCTCAGAAACACTAGACATTCTAACGAGGCCTTTATCCTTGACCACCCCACACTGTGCTGCTCAACTGCCCAGGCTCCCACCTTTCATTGGCACAGTACTAGTTTGTTTAGAAAAAAATAAAATAATAATAATAGGAAGGAGTATACAAGAAGATTCATAACAGGAACTAGCTAAGACTGACATTTGACCCTCTTACAAACATCTTAATCATTTTTACTAATCTTTTCTATTAGTTATTGAGTACAGATAATCTGTTCTTATGTGACAATATTCTAAATGACTCATTCCAATGAGTGATTTCAGTAAGTTAATTCCTAGTATTAGCATTATGTATACTCATGCAGCTGTTTACCAGATGCTGTGAACAAGGATCACTGGCTTTTTGCCAGTTATTACTTCATATATATATATATATATATATATATATATATATATATATATATATATATATATATATATATATATATATATATTCAAGACCCATATACAGAGATGGCAGAAGCTCTGTTTATTCCAAGAAAATTGTTTGTGACAAGAGGTCACAATTTAAGGTTGGAGGAAAGGAGATTTAATCTTCTGCAATGGAAACATTTTTTCACTGTAAGAGCAATAAAATTGTGGAACTCATTACCAAAGGAGGTAGTGAATGCTAATACCCTAGATACATTTAAAAAGTGTTTGGATACATTTCTGTCTAGAAACAAAGTTCATGGATATGATTGCTTGTATTAAATGGGTCACCCTCAGTGGGATTATTTAAGTTTAACTGGAGCTTTTTGTAGGTATCTTATATTCGTATAGGTTAAACTCGATGGACTTTGGTCTTTTTTCAACCTCATCTACTATGTTTATTAGAAATATTTCTATGTAATATTTTACACTGCTGTAAATACTTAAGATGATATAATAGTATTTTCTGCTTTTAGTCCTTTTTCTCCCAGTTTACATTGGGCCAGATTACAAGTGGCGTGCTAATTATACTGCGGAACGCAATATCACTGTACAGCTCTAAAATTAGCGTGCAACTTGATATAACAAGTTAAATCCCACTTACCACAGACGGTTTAGTGAGGCCAATATCGCTCTATCGCAGTGATGAACCTTGGCAAACCCTGATATTTTGGAATTACATTTCCCATGATGCTCAACTAGACTGCAGGGTGCTTAAACATAATGGGAAATTAGTTTAAAAATGTTCTGGGGTGCCAAGGTTAGCTTTTCCTACTCTAGTGCAACTTATGTTTTAAATGGATATTGCAACCACACTAAATAACGCTTATATTACAAGTTGAAAGTTATAGTTTGCGTTAGAGCGAAAGCTGAAACTGCGCTAGATATTTTAGCACGACTTGAGACATAAAGTGTAAGGGTTAAAAAAATATTTTTACAAAACACATCAAAAACGTTTTTAAAAAACGTTTTTAAATAAACACAATAAAAATAGATGAAGGTGGCACTCATCAATAAGAGCAAACCATCCTGAGGATTTCTGATTGGGCCCATTGAGGGGGGTCTGGAAGGTGTGGCACCTATATTATGAGTTTGTTTGCTATTGCTATATATGTGCTGACCCTAACCACTTGAAATATGAAAATAAACCATTACACTCATATAACACACACACACACACATATATATATATATATATATATATATATATATATATAGGTATAGATAAATAGATTTAAAAAAATTAATTATATATCTTTATTTATTTTCAAAAAAGAAAAAGAAAATTTTCTTCTATATAAAGAACAGGAATGTAAAGTATTTCTAACACACCTTCATCTTTATCGCAGATTTTGGGTTAGTGCGCAAGCGATAATTAATAGTTTTTTTTATTGTAATGTGCCCCATAGAAATCTATGATGGGGAGATTTAGCATGCTCGCGATATCTGAAGTGCCACCTGAGTCTTTCACTCTCACGTTTTACTGTCAATTTGTAATACCAGCGCTAATGCACCACTTGTAATCTGGCCCATTGTTCTGGATAGGGTGCAGGGTTCATGTGCCATAGACTAGGTTAGAATGTAACCAGAGAAAACTAACGTTATGGTCATAAAAACTAGAAAAGATATATATATATATATATATATATATATATATATATATATATACATATAAAAGCATATATGGAGAATGTATTTATAAATAATACTTTGCAGAAAAAATGTAACTAGTGTACTCTATGGGGCCGATTTATCAAAGTGTGAACGGACATGATCCGCTGTAGCGATCATGTCCGCCATACATCGATAAATGCTGACAGCATACACTGTCGGCATTTATCATTGCAAAACAATTTGACTAAAAATGCTTGTGCAATGCTGCCCACTGCAGATTTGCGGCCGCTAGCAGGGGGTGTCAATCAACCCAATGATATGCGATCGTGGGGATTTCTGTCCGTGCCTCAGATAACTGCTACAAATAAGAGTGACAGGATGATATATATTCTATTCTATACTGAAACAGGCTAAATATCTGGGTTGATACAAATTATTTTTATGCTTATCTGTATGGTTCAAGATCCCACTTACATTATTTAAGTTTGGACCTTTTATAGCCGGTCTCCCAATTTTCTGCAGTTTCCAGTTCCACTCTACAACGTTTTAGAGTAATCTGTGCAGCTGTGTTTGTAGGCATGCTCCATAATCAGTCCAGTATCTTGTGTCACTACTCCAGGTCTAACCTTCCACTATTAACATTTAAAGCTCATGCCCCTTAAAGCTAGGTCCCTGCTTTAGTGTTTTAAAGGGACATCATAGTGCACCACTTGTTGAAGGCTACATATATAAAGTCCTGCTTTGGAGCCACAGAGAACTAACTACTGGACAAGGGAAGGAAACAGACAGTGAGCCAATCAGCAGAAGTAGTCGCACGACCCTGCCAATCACCGGCTGTGTTGAGCTCAGGAGGTGCAGTGCTTACATCTCATGACCAGACCGTTACCTATGTTTTTAACTCCTTTGACCTTTTACATTTTAGGATATATATATTGTTAATCCAAAATAAAATATTGACAAGAGACTCCAAATAGTGTGTCAAACTGTATGACAACTTTGTTTTGTGAATAGCGTTTCACTAAACTCCCCTTTGTAATTACCACTTTACAGTACTTTTTATTATTTTGTAGTTACAGTGATGCATTACCTTACTTCAATGCATTTCCAGTAACCTTTCTTTGAAATCCTCTATAATGGAAAAGGCTTTTTTTTTTTTTTAAATAATATATATACACGCATCTATTTAGTTAAATGAATCCATTACACAGAGAGTTAATTTGTGACTGTCTGTTGAAGAGACGGAATTGGTGATTGTCTGTGGCTAAAGAAAAAAAAAGGAAATTGAATGCCTTGAATATTTCAAATTGTCCTATTTTGTGAATGAACAAAGCCAGTGAAAGATAAAATATCCATGATAAATAGTTCTAAATTATTCCGGGCTGCAATAAATTTGGCAAATGGCTCCTGGAGCAATTGAGGTGACTTTATAGTTACTCCATAGAAGAAATTCATCAGGTAGAAAATAACATTTTCATCACAGTTTAGTGCCATTTCAGGCAAGTAGTGGCTATTTATCTTTGTTTATAATAATGACTCAAAAACTGATTCCATTTGATACAGAGACATTTATTACTGTTGCTTGTCGTTAGTATACTGATTGTCTCCTTTATAGTGACCTTTATTAACTGCACATTGTGCTTCATACAGACTCATTAACTTGTGGCTAATGATTATTGTGTATTGTTTATATGCTGGGTATAGTTTAAAAACCAGTGCCCTGCATGCAAAACTGTGCACAGTGTGAATGTGTATTTCAGAAATATAGAAAGATTTTCATTTGTGCGGATGTCATGCAGAGAGTGCACAATACATATATTCCTTCCTATGATATTTTCCCTCTAACTGGATTGCCATGCAGTGTTTATATTTCTCTCTATAATACACAGTAATATTTCCTTCATTTTAGGTTATGATGTATATAGCTGAACCAGTGGGGTATTTAGGGTTTGTGCTGCCCTAGGCACTCAAAATTCTGCTGTCACCCACACCCTCCAGGTTTTAGGCCTTTTTTGACCATTACATTTTTTGGTGAAGATCTAACGTGACTTTTTTTTCATAGGATTTCCAAAGTAAATGTTCAAGTTCAAGTGCGCATGTGTATATGGTGAGGGTGTGTTTACGGTGTGTGTGTTTGTGTAGTGTAGTGTGCATACTGCAGTGTGCATTTGTAGTGCAGTGTCTGTATATGTGTGTGTAGTGAGAATCAAAAAGTGCTGCCCCCCCAAAATATGCCGCCCTAGGCAAGTGCCTCATTTGCTTAGGCCAAAATATGCCCCTGAGCTGAACAGTGGAGAAAGTCTGGTTTTAAAATAAACTTCTACTACAAGTTTATGTTCTTCTCTTATAATGCAGCTATAATCTTTTATAAGAAATCCGTTTCTTTGATAACCTATCATTAAACCTAAGCACCTATTTTTCATATCTAGATCTCCACTCTGATCATCCACTTCTATATCCAACCAAACCCACCAACATTTTCTGAAAAGTATCTGGAGACAGGAGACTGTAGGTCGAGTCAAGGACATATGTGGATGGAGCTATGTTAGGCTGTGGTGAAGTCCAGGTGGGATGTGGGTGGAGCCTGGGATTGTGGACAGTACTGGATGTGGTATAGGCAGTTTTGGAATAAAATGGTAGTAACAAGGCAGTCCCCAGTACATTTATAAGGTGAAGAGAGCTTTTGAACAGACATATTGTTAACATCAACCAAAATTTGAGAGAGCTTGGGCCGTGTCCCACTCAGTTATAATTTCTTTGGACTTTACACCTACTTTAGAGGGAACATTTACTCCAAAATTGTTTAAAAAGATAGATATTCCCTTTATGACTCATTCCCCACTTTTGCACAACCAACATGGTTATATTAAAGGGATAGTCTAGTCAAAATTAAACTTTCATGATTCAGATAGAGCATGCAATTTTAAGCAACTTTCTAATTTACTCCTATTATCAATTGTTCTTCGTTCTCTAGGTATCTTTATTTGGTATCTATATTTTATATTTGAAAAACCAAAAATGCAAGCTTAGGAGCCGGACCATTTTTTTTCCAGCACCTGGATAGCTCTTGCTGATTGGTGTCTAAATGTAGCCACCAATCACAAGCGCTACCTAGGTGCTGAACCAAAAATGATCCAGCTCATAAGCTTACATTCCTTCTTTTCAAATAAAGATAGCAAAAGAACAAAGGAAAATGTATAATAGGATTAAATTAGAAAGTTGCTTAAAATTGCATACTTTGGGACCGAATTATCATGCTCCGAATTATGCCCCTGTTTCCGTGCGAGCCTTCAGGTCTAAAGACCGCTGCTCTATAACTTGTCCACCTGCTCTGACATAAATCTGCCAGATTCTATACGATCGGGCTGATTGACACCCCACGCTAGCGGCCAATTGGCCGCAAATTTGCAGGGGGCAGTATTGCACAAGCAGTTCACAAGAACTGCTTGTGTAATGATAATAGAATGAGAGGTGTTTAAATTGATTTGACCAGCCAATAGGATTTTAGCAGCTCTAATTCCTATTGGCTGATTAAAAATGTTCAGCCAATAGGAATGCAAGGGACGCCATCTTGGATCGCGTACCTTGCATTGAAGATTCAGGCGGCGGCGACCATACGGCAGCGACCATATGAAGAGGATGCCCCGCGCCTGATGTCTTCAGGATGAACCCGCTCTGTGCCGCCAGGATCAAGATAGAAGATGCCGCCTGGATGAAGATTGAAGAGGCTGCCTGGATGAAGACTTCTTGCCGATTGGATGAGGACTTCGCCGTCGAGATGAAGATTTAAGAGGCCGCCTGGATGAAGACTTTTCGTCGCTTGGATGAAGATTGTTCAAGCGGGACTTCAAAAACTGTAAGTGGATTTCGGGGGTTAGTGATAGGTTTTTTTAAGGTTTTTATGGGTGGGTTTTTATTTTAGATTAGGGTTTGGGCATGTAAAAGAGCTAAATGCCCTTTAAAGGGCAATGCCCATCCAAATGCCCTTTTCAGGGCAATTGGTAGCTTAGTTTTTTTAGATAGTTTTTTTTTTATTTTGTGAGTTTGGCGGGGGGGGGGGGGTTTGTAATGTTAGTGGGGGTTTGTAATTTTTTTTTCATAAACAGAGCTGATTTCTTTAGAGCAATGCCCTACAAAAGGCCCTTTTATTCTAGATTAAGTTTTTTATTTTGGGGTGGAGTTTTTTTAAATGGATATTAGAATAGGAATATTTTTTATTATTTTTGATAATTTGTTTGTTATTTTGTGTAATATATTTTTTTAGGGGATAATGTGCATAATGTGTAAAACCTAATGCAGGGGAGTATTTTATTTGTGCAGGTTGCAGATCCATCTTATCTATCATATATATCTGAAGAAGGGGAGTAAGTCTTCAAAACATCACAAAATAAACAAGTCTTTCACTTCTTTGAAATCCAGTAAGTGCTATTCGTTTTTTACAATATCTACAATCATTGGACTGAACCCTGGTCGCTGGCATTTTTGTAGGGAGAATGTGGGCCCTCCTGGACCTTTGTGTGTATATATAGATATATATATATATATATATATATATATATATACATATATATATATAGATACACATATATATATACACATATAGATACACATATATATATATATATACATACATATAGATACACACACATATATATATATATATATACATATAGATACACACATATATATATATATACATATAGATACACACATATATATACATATAGATACACATATAGATATACATATAGATACACACACATATATATACATATAGATATACATATATATATATATATATACACAGTATATATATATATATATATATATATCCTGAAACCATTAAACAGAGCAGAATGTAATTACTATTGCTTACTACTAAGTGACCTTTGGGGAGCCTAAAACAATTTTGCACCAGAGCCCTCTGCTTCCTAGGTCCGCTACCGATTTGGCTGTTTGTGTATTGAACAATTTGTCGAAATCAACATAAATGTGGATTCATCCGAAGCTGAATGCACAAACCTATTTTTCCCCCTATTAATTTTAGTACAATAGATTCATGTTGATAAGGCCTGTCCTACTTAAAAGGTATATGAAACCCAAATATTTTCTTTGGTGATTCAGACAGAACATACCATTTAAAAAAAAGTTTTACTTCTGTTATCAAATTTGTTTTGTTTACATGATATTCTGTGATGAAGAGATACCTAGGTAGTCATCTGGAGCACTACATAGCAGGAAATAGTGCTGCAATCTAGTGCTTTTGCAAACTGATAACATTCTTGCACAACTACTGCCTATTTTTATAGTGCTCCAGAAATAGGACGGCTCCTAAGCATAAGTCCCTGCTTTTAAACAAAAGATACCATGAGATGATGAGAACGAAGCAAATTTGAGAATAGAAGTAAATTAAACGTTGTTTAAAATCACATGCTCTATCTGAATCATGAAAGAAACATTTTGGACTTCATATCCCTTTAAGGTCAAGGAGCCACAATTTGTCCTTTAAATGCATCTCTCCAGCCTAAATACTGTATATGTTTGAAAAAGTGAGGAGTATTTCAGTATTGTGACTTTATGTAGCAGTAATCGCCTTCAAGCAGGAAGCATGTGAAGCCAGATGTATGGGCGAGATTATATAGGAGGCATAGTCTTCAGTAACTGCTAAAACCTGCGTCACCGGTAATTTCCCCTCGCACATTGAGGAATCGTATATACGGCGCCAGCAGTTCATAAAGTGCCGTAAGTCGGATAAATTAGCGATGTCCAGAAATGTGCGTAAATATAAATTTCTGGAGTCGCTTTTGCAGGCGACGCCTCATTTGTCATCTTGCCCTATGTCTCAGTCTGCACCATAACAGCAATGCATTCCTGCGCCACGCACCCTGCCAAGCAGATAATGGCACAATAGGGGCCCAGTTACATATATATAAGTACAGTATATTTTGTGCTATTAGAAGTATTACTAAAATGTGTTCATCATGGTCCCTCATATGAAAAGGCTGAACACTTCTGCTGAAGGGAAATGGGGTTAAATCATGTTTTTTAAACCTTTTATTGTACTCTGATTGCTACAGATTTTCTCGTGAGTTCAGTGCTTACTGTTTCTCAAGTACTGAACTTGTAAGTAAACTGACAGAATGTACCAGATACTTTGAACATTATGTATCTGTAGAAGGCTAAACACAGACAAAATCAAGAAAATTGTACTGTAAACTACAGGGAGTGCAGAATTATTAGGCAAGTTGTATTTTTGAGGATTCATTTTATTATTGAACAACAACCATGTTCTCAATGAAACCAAAAAAATCATTAATATCAAAGCTGAATATTTTTGGAAGTAGTTTTTAGTTTGTTTTTAGTTATAGCTATTTTAGGGGGATATCTGTGTGTGCAGGTGACTATTACTGTGCATAATTATTAGGCAACTTAACAAAAAAACAAATATATACCCATTTCAATTATTTATTTTTACCAGTGAAACCAATATAACATCTCAACATTCACAAATATACATTTCTGACATTCAAAAACAAAACAAAAACAAATCAGTGACCAATATAGCCACCTTGCTTTGCAAGGACACTCAAAAGCCTGCCATCCATGGATTCTGTCAGTGTTTTGATCTGTTCACCATCAACATTGCGTGCAGCAGCAACCACAGCCTCCCAGACACTGTTCAGAGAGGTGTACTGTTTTCCCTCCTTGTAAATCTCACATTTGATGATGGACCACAGGTTCTCAATGGGGTTCAGATCAGGTGAACAAGGAGGCCATGTCATTAGATTTTCTCCTTTTATACCCTTTCTTGCCAGCAACGCTGTGGAGTACTTGGACGCGTGTGATGGAGCATTGTCCTGCATGAAAATCATGTTTTTCTTGAAGGATGCAGACTTCTTCCTGTACCACTGCTTGAAGAAGGTGTCTTCCAGAAACTGGCAGTAGGACTGGGAGTTGAGCTTGACTCCATCCTCAACCCGAAAAGGCCCCACAAGCTCATCTTTGATGATACCAGCCCAAACCTGTACTCCACCTCTACCTTGCTGGCGTCTGAGTCGGACTGGAGCTCTCTGCCCTTTGGTTAGTGGGCGGGATTGTGGTTGTTTCTGGGTGTTCCATGTGTTGGGCTAACAGAAATTCTGCAAAGCAGGACATATGGCCCATCAAGACTCACTCTCATTTCATCAGTCCATAAAACCTTAGAAAAATCAGTCTTGAGATATTTCTTGGCCCAGTCTTGACGTTTCAGCTTGTGTGTCTTGTTCAGTGGTGGTCGTCTTTCAGCCTTTCTTACCTTGGCCATGTCTCTGAGTATTGCACACCTTGTGCTTTTGGGCACTCCAGTGATGTTGCAGCTCTGAAATATGGCCAAACTGGTGGCAAGTGGCATCTTGGCAGCTGCACGCTTGACTTTTCTCAGTTCATGGGCAGTTATTTTGCGCCTTGGTTTTTCCACACGCTTCTTGCGACCCTGTTGACTATTTTGAATGAAACGCTTGATTGTTCGATGATCACGCTTCAGAAGCTTTGCAATTTTAAGAGTGCTGCATCCCTCTGCAAGATATCTCACTATTTTTGACTTTTCTGAGCCTGTCAAGTCCTTCTTTTGACCCATTTTGCCAAAGGAAAGGAAGTTGCCTAATAATTATGCACACCTGATATAGGGTGTTGATGTCATTAGACCACACCCCTTCTCATTACAGATGCACACCTAATATGCTTAATTGGTAGTAGGCTTTCGAGCCTATACAGCTTGGAGTAAGACAACATGCATAAAGAGGATGATGTGGTCAAAATACTCATTTGCCTAATAATTCTGCACTCACTGTATTACCCTAAGTGCTAAATTGTCCTTTAGAGGTTTTCAAAATAAATAGGTTACATTGCACTGTACAGATATAACAGTAAACTTCTGCTAAAGGATATCCTTAGTGCTGGTCCTAGAAATGCAAATTAACTAAATATAGCTTTCATATTGTTAAAAATACAAGTGGTTTACTGAAACCAAAGCTACTAGTTACACTGTGCAACCTAATTTACACAACAACACTGTACATGTAAAACCACCTAATTAGAGTAATAAATATTTCCTTTACATTAATTAGGACTAATGGTTTATCATCTGTTGCCTTCAGTAGAAACTTTACCAAAAGCCTTCTGGACAACTCGGTTTTCTACATACGTCTCTCCATTATATGTCAGTTTTAAATATGTTAGAGCATTTTATTATTGTGCTTTTTATTATTGTGCTGAAGCTTTGCTTGTTACTAATGGTTTAATCTATGCAAAAAATGTGGTTAAACACATACTTCAAATCCACTCAGAGACAATAATGTATTGTTGCTCCTGCGGAAAAAAGCTCTGCTTGAACCTTTGGTCACTATAAAAAAATAGAAAAATGTTTTAATAGAAGATAAAAACGCCAGGCTCAACAAATCTGTACACATTTCTTATAAAGTGTAAACTTAATTGACCCACACCTGTTTAGTAAGGACAGTTAATGTGGGCATCAGTTTGTAATTCTGACACTTTACCATTAAGCCACATGTAGGCTTCACCTATTACCTCAGTTATTTTGCAGACAAGTTCTTTTTTTGGTGGTGGGGGAGGGGGGGTTCTGGCTCCACCTTTTTGCCTGCTGCAGAAGATCAGCAATTTACTTAAAAACCTTAAATACAGAGCACTTTCTGTGTTCTGAGCCTGTTTATTGGATTCAATTCCTGGGTGTGCTGTTTCTGTGTTTACTGCTGAATTTTGGTTGATTTTTTGTCTTATTCCTGATCACTCTCCTGCCTGAGATTGTGTAATTTGCTGTCAGATTGTGTCTAGACTGTTGCCTGTCCTCGACTAATCTCCTGGATCCTGAGTTTGTGCCACACTGCCTGATTGTTGCCGACTTTGCTTGCCTGACCACATCCTTTGCCTTATCCCTCAGCCTCAACTCCACAAGTGACTTTACCAAAAGCTTGGGGAGGGACATCTCCACCTGACACCGACCAACAGCCAGGAAGTAGCAAAGGGAGAACCTTGTGACTGGTACCTTACTAAGCCCCCCACAGATATTGTTTTTATCACCTCCTATGAAAGTTTATTCCATAATACAACTAATCCTGTGAAGAAGGGTTTCCACAGATTATCTTGAACTTCCTACCCTTCAACTTGAGATCATGACCAGTGGCTTTGGTGGTGTTGCTCTTTTTGAGAACAATGCTAACAGCCTCAGTTTTATAAAGCCCATATACTTTATAATTTATATTTATAATTTCTATCATATCACTCCCTTCTCTTCTTTCCTCAAAGCTATACATTTTTAGGTCATTGAGTCTTCCTTTGCAAGTTTTATTTTTTTAGACCATGGACTATTTTAGAAGCCTTCCTTTAAACAGATTGCAGTTCATTTCTTTCCTTCTGGAGATATGGCCTCCAGAATTGCACATTATACTCAAGATGAGCACTAACTAGTGATCTGTAAAGTTTCATAAGACCCTTACTATTTTTGCTTCAAATACCTCTACAACCATTCTACCAAATTTCAAATTATCTGAAATAAGAATTCCCAAGTTCTCTATAGCATTCTCAGATAAACTCATTTTAATCTTTTTAAGTAACTGAAACTCATTTTTTATGATTTAGATAGAACATGCAATTTTAGACAATGTTCTAATCTACGTCAAATCTCCCAACATTTGTGGCTGAGTATGAGGGACATAGGAGGTTGATAGGAACAGGTCACCATTTTGTGGGTGGAGCCATGTTGGAAGGGGAAGGATCAAGGGTGGTTAGTGGGCGGGATTGTGGTTGTTTCTGGGTGTTCCATGTGTTGGGCTAACAGAAATTCTGCAAAGCAGGACATATGGCTGTCTAATAGGGACAGAGCTCAGAATCAGGGACATGCCCACGTTTGTCACGCTGTGACGTTGGATTTACCCGATACTATTGTGTATACACTTGCGTGTCTGCTAGCCGGCTTGTGACGGGCACGTAAAGTAGCGTCAGTTGAAGGGGAGCTTTTGAACAAAGTTTTATAGCCCTTTAACTGGCAATTTGATGTGCAAACTGTGGCGGAACTTTCCCGGATCTAATCTGGCATAACACTACCAACAGAGGAGGAAGATAAAGGTTTTGCCGTGAGGACATCAGTTCTGTGCCATATACATACCTCATCTGTTGAGGTTGAAATTTGTGAGTGCAATCTTGTTTGTTAATAAAGGGACTAATTTTAACTATAATACTGGACTTAGATGGTGTTTTTTGTCTTTTCATCTGCGCTCGAGGTTGTTCTTGGATGTGGGGATTTTTTGTAGACACTACACCAGTGTCATTAAAGGAGCAGCAGAACCGGATTGAGGAGAAAAGAGGATAGAAAAGGATATATGAAACCCGAATCCTGAACAAACATAAAAACGGAACTCTATTTGCTTTTAAAAGGAAACAGTTTTCTTTACCATTTATATTTGGGTTTCTTATTGCAAGTTTTTTTTATTGTTTGTAATTGGTTTTTAAAAGTTTTTTGTTCTTTTGAATTTTATTAATATATGAAACAAGTTACTACACACGTGCAAATAGAAACAGAATCTTACAGTTAAATTATAAGGGACACTCTCAAGCTATTTATTAGCGCTCATATTTTCTTTAGTGGTAATACAGAATCAGGGACTGTCCCTCTCATATTGGGACAGTTGGGAAGTAACTTTTTTTATAAAATTTTCTTCATTCTCCTGATATCTTGTTGAAAAGCAGTGATGTGAGCTCAGGAGAGTGCACATGTCTGGAGCACTATACGGCAGCAGATTTGCAAATCTGATATCCATTTGCAAGACCACTAGATGGCAGCACTATTTCCTGCCATGCAGTGCTCCAGACACTTTGGGAACAAAGCAAATTTGATAACAGAAGTAAATTAGACATTTGTATACAACTGTATGCTCTTTCTGAATCACTTTAAGCCTGAAAAAGTTACTTGTCCTGACACCTGTTCTGTACTTTGCTTGAAAGTGGCCTCCAGCTAAACCTTTGCTCTCTATGCATCACCGCGGTATCAGCTATAAATTGACTGAACTGATATGGGTGCTGTGCTTGTGAGTACACATTTGGAAAATTGCACGAAAATAGCTGTCATAAAAATATATTTCTTTCATGTAATTAGCAAGAGTCCATGAGCTAGTGACGTATGGGATATACATTCCTACCAGGAGGGGCAAAGTTTCCCAAACCTCAAAATGCCTATAAATACACCCTCACCACACCCACAAATCAGTTTTACAAACTTTGCCTCCTATGGAGGTGATGAAGTAAGTTTGTGCTAGATTCTACGTTGATATGCGCTCCGCAGCAGGTTGGAGCCCGGTTTTCCTCTCAGCGTGCAGTGAATGTCAGAGGGATGTGAGGAAAGTATTGCCTATTTGAATTCAATGGTCTCCTTCTACGGGGTCTATTTCATAGGTTCTCTGTTATCGGTCGTAGAGATTCATCTCTTACCTCCCTTTTCAGATCGACGATATACTCTTATATACCATTACCTCTGCTGATTTTCGTTTCAGTACTGGTTTGGCTATCTACTATATGTAGATGAGTGTCCTGGGGTAAGCAAGTCTTATTTTTTGCGACACTCTAAGCTATGGTTGGGCACTTTATATGTAAAGTTCTAAATATATGTCTTTAAACTTATATTTGCCATGATTCAGAATGATCAGTATTCCTTATTTCAGACAGTCAGTTTCATTATTTGGGATAATGCATATGAATGTTCATTTTTTCTTACCTTAAAAATTGTTTCAATTGACTTTTTTCCCTGTGGGCTGTTAGGCTTGCGCGTTTTTGCGCCAAAAATGTCGGCGTCACCGGATGTGGCGTCATTCTTAGCGCCAAAAAATGTAGGCGTTGTACTTAGTGCCAATAATGTGGGCGTCGTTTTTTGCGCCAAAAAATGTGGGCGTCATTCTTGTCTCCACCTTTTTTTCACATTATTTCAGTCTCATTTTTCATTGCTACTGGTTGCTAGAGGCTTGTTCATTGGCATTTTTTTCCCATTCCTAAAACTGTCATTTAAGGAATTTGATAAATTTTGCTTTATATGTTGTTTTTTCTTTTACATATTGCAAGATGTCTCAAATTGACCCTGGATCAGAATCTACTTCTGGAAAGACGCTGCCTGATGCTGGTTCTACCAAAGTTAAGTGCATTTGTTGTAAACTTGTGGTAACTGTTCCTCCGGCTGTAGTTTGTGATGAATGTCATGATAAACTTGCTAATGCAGATAGTATTTCCATTAGTAATATTCCATTACCTGTTGTTGTTCCCTCAACATCTAATGCTCAGGATGTTCCTGTTAATATAAAAGAATTTGTTTCTAAATCTATTAGGAAGGCGCTGTCTGTTATTCCTCCTTCCAGTAAACGTAAAAGGTCTTTTAAAACTTCTCATATTTCAGATGAATTTTTAAATGACTGTCATCATTCTGACTTGTCTGTTTCTGATGAGGATTTATCTGATTCAGAAGATTCTGTCTCAGATATTAACACTGATAAATCTTCATATTTATTTAAAATGGAATTTATTCGTTCTTTACTTAAATAAGTTTTAATCGCATTAGATATGGAGGAGTCTAGTCCTCTTGATACTAAATCTACTAAGCGTTTAAATTCGGTTTTTAAACCTCCTATAGTTATTCCAGAAGTCTTTCCTGTCCCTGATACTATTTCTGAAGTAATTTCTAGGGAATGGAATAATCTGGGTACTTAATTTTCTCCTTCTCAAAGGTTTAAGAAATTGTATCCTGTGCCATCTGACAGATTAGAGTTTTGGGACAAAATCCCTAAAGTTGATGGGGCTATCTCTACTCTTGCTAAACGTACTACTATTCCTACGGCGGATAGTACTTCCTTTAAGGATCCTTTAGATAGGAAGATTGAATCCTTTCTAAGGAGAGCTTATTTATGTTCAGGTAATCTTCTTACACCTGCTATTTCTTTGGCTGATGTTGCTGCAGCTTCAACTTTCTGGTTGGAGGCTTTAGCGCAACAAGTGTCAGACCATAATACTCATAGCATTGTTAAACTTCTTCAACATGCTAAAACTTTATTTGTGATGCCATCTTTGATATCATTAGAATTGATGTCAGGTATATGTCTTTAGCTATTTTAGCCAGAAGAGCTTTATGGCTTAAAACTTGGAATGCAGATATGTCTTCTAAGTCAACTTTGCTTTCTCTTTCTTTCCAAGGTAATAAATTATTTGGTTCTCAGTTGGATTCTATTATTTCAACTGTTACTGGGGGGAAAGGAACTTTTTTGCCTCAGGACAAAAAATCTAAAGGTAAATACAGGGCTGCTAATCGTTTTTGTTCCTTTCGTCAGAATAAGGAACAGAAGCCTAACCCTTCCCCTAAAGGAACGGTTTCTGTTTGGAAACCTTCTCCAGTCTGGAATAAATCCAAGCCTTTTAGAAAGTCAAAGTCAGCTCCCAAGTCCACATGAAGGTGCGGCCCTCATTCCAGCACAGCTGGTAGGGGGCAGGTTACGATTTTTCAAAGATATTTGGATCAATTCGATTCACAGTTTTTGGATTCAGAACATTGTTTCACAAGGGTACAGAATAGGCTTCAAGGTAAGGCCGCCTGCGATTTTTTCTCTCTCGCATTCCAATAAACCCAGTGAAGGCTCAGGCATTTCTGAAATGTGTTTCAGATCTAGAGTTGGCTGGAGTAATTGTGCCAGTTCCAGTTCTGGAACAGGGTCTGGTGTTTTACTCAAATCTATTCATTGTACCAAAGAAGGAGAATTCCTTCAGACCAGTTCTGGATCTAAAGATATTGAATCGTTATGTAAGGATACCAACATTAAAAATGGTAACTATAAGGACTATTCTGCCTTTTGTTCAGCAAGGGCATTATATGTCCACAATAGATTTACAGGATGCATATCTTCATATTCCAATTCATCCAGATCACTTTCAGTTTCTGAGATTCTCTTTTCTAGACAAGCATTACCAGTTTGTGGCCCTTCCGTTTGGCCTAGCAACAGCTCCAAGGATCTTTTCAAAGGTTCTCGGTGCCCTTCTATCTCTAATCAGAGAACAGGGTATTGAGGTATTTCCTTATTTGGACGATATCGTGGTACTTGCTCAGTCTTCACATTCTGCAGAATCTCATAAGAATCGACTTGTGTCGTTTCTTCAAAGACATGGTTGGAGGATCAATTTACCAAAGAGTTCTTTGATTCCTCAGACAAGAGTAACCTTTTTAGGTTTCCAAATAGATTCAGTGTCCATGACCTTGTCTCTAACAGAAAAGAGACGTCTGAAATTGGTTTCAGCTTGTCGAAACCTTCAGTCTCAATCATTCCCTTCGGTAGCTTTGTGCATGGAAATTCTAGGTCTCATGACTGCTGCATCGGACGCGATCCCCTTTGCTCGTTTTCACATGCGACCTCTTCGGCTTTGTATGCTGAACCAGTGGTGCAGGGATTATACAAAGATATCACAATTAATATCCTTAAATCCAAATGTACGACACTCTCTGACGTGGTGGATAGATCACCATCGTTTAGTCCAAGGGGCTTCTTTTGTTCGTCCAACCTGGACTGTGATCTCAACAGATGCGAGTCTAACAGGTTGGGGAGCTGTATGGGGATCTCTGACAGCGCAGGGGGTTTGGGAATCTCAGGAGGCGAGATTACCAATCAATATTTTGGAACTCTGTGCGATTTTCAGAGCTCTTCAGTTCTGGCCTCTTCTGAAGAGAGAATCGTTCATTTGTTTTCAGACAGACAATGTCACAACCGTGGCATATGTCAATCATCAAGGGGGGACTCACAGTCCTCAGGCTATGAGAGAAGTATCTCGGATTCTTGTATGGGCGGAATCCAGCTCCTGTCTAATCTCTGCGGTTCACATCCCAGGAGTAGACAATTGGGAAGCGGATTATCTCAGTCGCCAGACGTTACATCCGGGCGAATGGTCTCTTCACCCAGAGGTATTTCTTCAGATTGTTCAAATCTGGGGACTTCCAGAAATAGATCTGATGGCTTCTCATCTAAACAAGAAACTTCCCAGGTATCTGTCCAGATCCAGGGATCCTCAGGCGGAGGCAGTGGACGCGTTGTCACTTCCCTGGAATTATCATCCTGCCTATATCTTTCCGCCTCTAGTTCTTCTTCCAAAAGTGATTTCCAAAATTCTAATGGAACGTTCGTTTGTACTGCTGGTGGCTCCAGCATGGCCTCACAGGTTTTGGTATGCGGATCTCATTCGGATGGCCACTTGCCAACCTTGGACTCTTCCGTTAAGACCAGACCTTCTATTTCAAGGCCCTTTCCTCCATCAGGATCTCAAATCATTAAATTTGAAGGTATGGAGATTGAACGCTTGATTCTTAGTCATAGAGGTTTCTCTGACTCAGTAATTAATACTATGTTACAGGCTCGTAAATCTGTGTCTAGGAAGATTTATTATCGAGTCTGGAAGACTTACATTTCTTGGTGTTCTTCTCATAAATTCTCCTGGCATTCTTTTAGAATTCCTAGAATTTTACAGTTTCTTCAGGATAGTTTGGATAAAGGTTTGTCTGCAAGTTCCTTGAAAGGACAAATTTCTGCTCTTTCTGTTCTTTTTCACAGAAAGATTGCTAATCTTCCTGATATTCATTGTTTTGTACAGGCTTTGGTTCGTATAAAACCTGTCATTAAGTCAATTTCTCCTCCTTGGAGTCTTAATTTGGTTCTGAGGGCTTTACAAGCTCCTCCATTTGAACCTATGCATTCTCTGGATATTAAATTACTTTCTTGGAAAGTTCTGTTCCTTTTGGCCATCTCTTCTGCTAGAAGAGTTTCTGAGTTATCTGCTCTTTCTTGTGAATCTCCTTTTCTGATTTTTCATCAGGATAAGGCGGTGTTGTGGACTTCATTTAAATTTTTACCTATGGTTGTGAATTATAACAACATTAGTAGAGAAATTGTTGTTCCTTCATTATGTCCTAAATCCTAAGAATTCTCTGGAGAGATCTTTACATTCTTTGGATGTAGTAAGAGCTTTGAAATATTATGTTGAAGCCACTAAAGATTTTAGAAAAACTTCTAGTCTATTTGTTATCTTTTCTGGTTCCAGGAATGGTCAGAAGGCCTCCGCCATTTCTTTGGCGTCTTGGTTAAAGTCTTTGATTCATCATGCTTATGTCGAGTCGGGTAAAACTCTGCCTCAAAGGATTACAGCTCATTCTACTAGGTCAGTTTCTACTTCCTGGGCTTTTAGGAATGAAGCTTCTGTTGATCAAATTTGCAAAGCAGCAACTAGGTCTTCTTTGCATACTTTTACTAAATTCTACCATTTTGATGTTTTCTCTTCTTCTGAAGCAGTTTTTGGTAGAAAAGTACTTCAGGCAGCTGTTTCAGTTTGATTCTTCTGCTTATAATTTCAGTTTTTTTCATTATTAAGATTAAAACTTTTGTTTTGGGTTGTGGATTATTTTTCAGCGGAATTGGCTGTCTTTATTTTATCCTTCCCTCTCTAGTGACTCTTGCGTGGAAGTTCCACATTTTGGGTATTTATTATCCCATACGTCACTAGCTCATGGACTCTTGCTAATTACATGAAAGAAAACATAATTTATGTAAGAACTTACCTGATAAATTCATTTCTTTTATATTAGCAAGAATCCATGAGGCCCACCCTTTTTCCTTATTTTTTTGATGCTTTCGCTCCTTTCTTATCACCCCACTTCTTGGCTATTCGTTAAACTGAATTATGGGTGTGGTGAGGGGTGTATTTATAGGCATTTTGAGGTTTGGGAAACTTTGCCCCTCCTGGTAGGAATGTATATCCCATACGTCACTAGCTCATGGACTCTTGCTAATATGAAAGAAATGAATTTATCAGGTAAGTTCTTACATAAATTATGTTTTTTTATGTTAAAATTACTCTTTTTTTCTCAAGGCTATTTAGTTTTCTTGGGAACATTCTTTTAAGATAAAACCAAAATGTTAAACATGAAAAAACAAAATGTTACCTGAGTATGATGATACCTGATTTGAACAGGTTAATATTTGAAAAATATTAATAAAATGTAACTTTTTCTAAGAAGGATGAATAGAAAAATCCAAGAAGTCTGACTGTCGTGAGAAAACGTAGCACTAATGAAACTGACATTGAAATAAGTGAAAAGATGGCATACACTTGTTTTTTTTTATACTGGGAGAAATGGCAAAAGTATACAACAATTTACATACGTATACATTTACCCATAAATATACAGATAAAGCAATATAGGTTTACCGTAAAGGCTATAGTTGATAAAACTGAAGTTGTTGTCAACAGTAAGAACAAAACACATCATTCAAGAACTGACAGACTCAATTTTTTTAAAATAATATGAAACATATGAAAAATGGTCACCATAATTGTCTAAAATCTCAAGGGAATGTGAGAATCAAGGACTGGACGAAATAAATGAACAAGAAACAAATAATATCAAGACAACAGAAAAGTTAAATAATGTGCCAATATATAAAGGGGGTATGTTGCAATCTTGGATTAAAGGGATAGTAAACACTTTGAGATTGTAATATAAATTGCTTAAAGGGACATGAAACCCAATTAGAAATAGAG